>NC_056726.1:1559370253-1559396996 GCF_019279795.1 Protopterus annectens
CCTGAAGAGTGAAGAAGAGAAAAGGTGAATGAGAGAGTAGTAAATGAATATTGAGGCAGTAAAGGGTGGGATGAAGAAGTTAAAATAGGACGAGCAGGTACAGGAAAATATAAACATGGAAAATGGATGAGTTCTAGTACATGCTGATGGGGAAGTTGGGAAGTAATAAAAATACCTGATGGGTGAAATGATCAGTGAGGAAATGGCACCAGTGATGTAAGGAAGGCAACTACAATGCATACAGCCACTGATAGTTTTGTGTTAAGAATACAGTGGGCGAAAGATGTTTGCACACTTTAACTCAAATAGAAAAATTATCCCGGATTTATTAACTTTGGTAAAGGAAGGATTATTAGATTCAAATCTCATATAGGAAAGTAAGGAGTTCCAGATGGGAGCAGTATGGGTAGAAAACATGGCATTACCAAACTTGTTAATTAACTGTTTGTTAATTTAGCTGCAACTGCTTGATGGCAGGGCTTTTAAAGGTTTGTGCCAGGTAACAGATGGTGAAGGGAAGGGGCAGATGTTTGAGTGTAAGATTCTGTAGGCATTTAAAAATTGAGTGTCTGATTTTGTTTAGCATTTGTATACAGCCCATCTAATGAAGGGATGTGATGTGGTGTTCTATCCACAGTAGTTTAGTGTTTTTTCACCTACCTGCTAAGGGGGAGGGGTTAGCCCCCTGGGGCTCTCACTTTTGACTTCAAGTGTCTGTGTGTCTGGGTGTGACTCGCTCCAGAGACAGTGTCAGGTGTGGAGTTTGACTGGGATGGGACACTTGTCAAAGAGTAAAGTAGGTGTCCAAGGCGAGCTCAGGGAGGACAGAAACTTCTTGTGCAGCAAAAGGAACTTACAGCGTAGCCAACATGACAGAAAAAAGGTTGGTGCTTCAGTGATCTCAGACAAAATGGCAGTTGTTCTGACATGAAGCTCTGGTCACATAACTTCACCTCCTGAAACATTGCAACTTTTGCGCAACAACACATTTTGTGCTAACACATGTGATATACAGTGTATATGATGCACAGATCACACTTGATATTATGGCTCTTGTGATGTTTTTTTCTCCTCTAATGATTTTTACCAATTATTTACTTAGTACCGTCCATAAATTAACATAACACCTCTTATGTTGCCTCTTATTTTCCCCATCCCTTGTAAAAAATGAATGATTACAGTTAGTCAATAATGCCAGCCATTAGAATTTCATTCATCTTATGTTCAGAAAATGTTCCATGATTCAAGATCTATTCATTAAGCAGATTAGGATACTAGTAAAGAGTGACCCTGGTGTCTAGTGTTCACCACTATGTCCTTTGTCCTGGAAATCTGTTGCTCTATTTTGATGTGACTTGGAGTATTGTTTAAAAGACCTAATGTCTAGTGCCCCCCCCTGCATTGCATGATTTGCCCATTAGTCAATGGTAATTTAGCTATGGCAGCCACACTCTAACACACATACACACATTTATGTGCACACATGCACACACATGCACAGGTACAGAGACACACACACACACACACACACACACACACACACACACACACACACACACACACACACCTACACTAACTATACATCAAATTTACTTACATAGTTACTCATTCACCTGCACACACACACACACACACACACACACACACACACACACACACACACACACCAACACTACTTTACCCATTAAACTCTGTGGCACTTACCTCTAATGTGATCTCTTGTATTAAGAGTCATGGATGACCGTGAACTTTTGGCCAGGTTAACTAATGCTCTGGGAGGTAAGGATTTATGCAGCTGAGTGGTTCTATGAATTGCTGTGCTGCATAAATCACATACTGCAGGCATTTTTAGAGGAGAGCACATGGCTAACATATGCCATTCCCCCAGAATGCCTCAGTTGTTTTTGTGGTAGGCTAGAGAGACTCTGCTGTCTATGGTGTTTCATCTCTTCAAGGAAAGCAGTGTTGTGGGGCTGTCTAAGAATCTGAAATGGTTACAATGATAAAAAAGGGCCAGCTGCCTATAGTAACATTTCTGAATCCTGACTCACAAGTACAAATGTTAGTTTAGAGCTGTAAAAGGCAAATACTTCATTTTACAGAGATAGAGAGAAAAAGACAGGACTTTGCTGACATTATTTCAATATTTATTACCTAGGCTGTTAATTGTTTACACGGACTCAAGGGTTTGACTTTAGGGTGAAGTGATATTAAGTAAGCTTTAGGTAATATCCTTTACTTTTACACTTAGAAATAAAAATCACTATTTTGGATTTGGTAATATTGACGTGAAGTTTCATTGTCATTTGGTCAAAGTTCTTGATTGATGAACTTTACTTGTATAGTGAATTTAACTGTGAGCAAGCACTTGTCTATGGAAAGCAGTTCAAAATTATCAACATACTACCCGAGGGTTAAATTCTTGCACCATGCCCACATCTGCTTCACACATGTTGAAAAAGAGAGTAATTACCGCAAAACCGTCGGTACTGAGGCTATAGGGAAAGGATAAAGCAGTAGCCCATTTTACTCACTGATAGCGATTAATCTGACTCTAGACGGTGGCTTTCAGGGGAAGAGTTGTATAGACCATCCACTTTGAACATAAACTTTGGTATGCAGTATCCCTTATACAAGAGGATACACATCACAGATGGCATGCCATGTCAGGACTAGCCACTCAACAGTGTAAAAAAACGGTTCTAGGTAGTTTGGTTACATTGACTAATGTCTCCAAAATGGGCATGGGTATTTGCCAGTGATAAGTGGATTAAGGAACCAGCCTACTCCAACCTACAACATGGACCCATGCTAACAGTGGGAGAGATCTATGTTCCCCTATTGGCCAGTGTATGCCTACCATAAAGCTCAGCAGCCCTGGGTCGATCAGTTACTGGACAGCTAGTGTCCATTTGCCTAGCTTGGGATAGCTTTGTTGAGTTACAGCTGGATGTAAAACCAATAAATCTGCCAAAAATGAACTAAGGATTGCTACACTCATTATAGGTTCACTGACAGGATGCAGCTTGGAAGTGGATGACATGATGGCAAGGAGGTGCCTGAGCATCCTCTGTATCCAACAGACAAGATGGAAGGTCAGTGCAGCAAAGCTACTTGGCTTGGGATTCAGAGTCTACTGCTCTGGGTGGGACTACAAATGGTGTGGGAATGAGGACTTCTGGTATGGCACCATATGAGTGAGACGTGTTAGATGTGCTCCTGCTTAGTAACTTAAAAAAGTAGAAATTAAGGGCAAAAAAAATGAGAAAAAAGAATTTTAAATGTTGCAATCGATGTTTCATGAGTGAATGTCTAAGAAGAAAAAAACACAAATAGGCAAAAAAAAAACATTCACCTACAACTAGTCCTGTGACGCAAAGATCTTTGGTGCAAAAAGATAGCACGGCAGAACAGCAGCCTTCCACCTCTAGACAGAAGCTGTCAGAGCTGGGAGAGAAAAATGACAAATTCTACTCTAAAGCTGTCAGAATCGGGGATTCACTGCTGGATTACATCAAGAGAAGTGATACGAATATAGAGAAAATAAAATTCATTCTATCAAATCAAGCAAAGGGTAGAAGGTCTGCATAATGGTTAAGATGTTTACATTATACACAGAGGGTGCAAGGTTTGATTCTCAAATGGGGTAATTGGCTAGGCATAAAATGGCCCACAAGGGCAGTTAGCCTAGTACTAATTTGTGAACATGAATTAATAAAATGTGATGAGGAGGAATAATAATTGCTATTGGTGAGATACAAATGAAATGAAACTGGTGATCTAGAAATCATGAAGACAGGGGAAAAGGAAACCAAGAAGAGACTCCTGTATTTGGAAGCTGCCCAAGAAGAAAATGAAAAAAAGATTTCAGGAATTAAAGGACAGGGAAAGAAGGGAAAACCTTCATCTAAACAATTTGCCTGAAGGACAAGAGGGTACAGACTGTTGCCAATGGATAACAGACATGCTGGCCTAATAGTCCGGACTGGAAAAGGAAGATGTACTTACTGACAGAGTGCACTGAGGCTTTTCTCCCTGTAGACCCTCAGAGAGATTTCTACACTCAATAGTATTTAAATGTAAGGATTTCTAACCTGGGAAAGGGGGAAAACATTGATGGCAGGGTAGCAATGAGTATATATGGAACAGGACTTTTCTTTGGGGACTACGAGGAAAAGAAGTAGATTTGTTCCTTACTTCAAGTGATGTCAATAACTAAAGTTAAAATTTTGCCTGACCTGTCAAGCAGACTTTAAAATCTTCTTCCCCCACAGTACAAAGACACTTATTGAACAGTATCAGGTCAATGAGGAGTTAGATCTCTACAACAATCACCAGATACAGGTCCCCAAGATCTGTAGAGGAACAACAGGCACCAACAATGGGAAAACGAAGAATTTAACTGGGGAAACATGGCTTCTCAAACCATTCCTGATCATCAGGCGGAGAATGTTGGACAGGCATAAAGAAGCAGAGCAGCATGTAAGGAAACAAAGGAATGATCATCCGCTGGCAGTTCTAGGGGACAATAGAGACTCAGACCACAAGGTGATTGATAATCAGGAATGAAAGAGGTACGCTCTCAGTATTTCTTACTTGCTCCTTCTGGGGAGGTAAATGAAGACTTCCATGCAGTCGAGTTTTGTAGTGGGAACTTTTTGCTTATTGCAGACAGTCTGGAAACATACAGCTTACTGTAGCTATTAGTTTTTATCAGCATGTAGCCAATGAACTGTGAGCAGTAGACTTCAGCAGCTGTTCAGCAGGCATATCAGTTTTAACTTCACTATGTTTCTTTGGTAATTTTCTTAAATGCCATTTTTTTTCTTTTTTCTAATTCGTGACAACTGGTTTAAAGTCACATGGTACAGTTTACAAGAAAAAAAGACAACTGTGTAACCTTTTTAACATAGCACTGTAAATTATCTGGTAGATTGACTATTTCAGTTAAGATGCTTTTAATGAAGCAGAATTTATCAGGTATTCCGATAGAATTATGTAAGAAAGACAACCCCAAAGAAAGTAAGACATTTCATTAGACAGGTTTTGTATGCAGGCAGGATACCTTCATAGGGTGAGTCTGTGCAAAGAAAAATACTTTAAAGTGGAGTAATCATCGGCACTTTACATCATAGTTCACTCTCAGAATAAGATTGAAGGGGAAGCAGACTTGATTAGGTTTGTCAATTTGCTAATTTGTATAATGAGGTAGGAAGGGCTGCCTAGTTCATCTCCCAACTATAGTATAAAACTCACCGAGATCTTCAGGATATAATACATATGAGTAAGAAGAAGCCTGTAAGAACAGGCTGGCAGTTAATAAGAAATGGGTTTAAATAAACACAAACGGTAAATGGATGATATAACAGGGGACAGTGGCATTGCAAAAACAGGATGTAAGGTGGGACCACACAGGAAGCAACAACTCGATTTTTCCAACAAAGACAATTTGCTTGCAATAGAATAGGAGCATAATGAGAGCATATCAGAGACGGGAGGGATGGAAATATAAATAGTTATGTTTTTCTGTTGGTAGTTGGTTGACTTGTTAGCTTTTCCTTGAAGGACTTAGAAGCATGAGTGCACTAGATTTAATGAATTTCAACAGGCCAGCTAAATATCAGGAAAACAAAAAGTGGATTCAAAAAAAGAGGAAGGGAGGTGGAAAGCAGGTTATAAGGCAGTTACTGAGCTTATGAGATACAGACAGATCTGTAAACAGGGTATGTGTTATGAATTTATGTTATGCTGTTTAGAATGGTCATTTGGAATGTCAACAGCCTCAGTGATTAAGCAAAAAGTCTAAAAGGTTTTTAATAGTTAAAGAGACAAATTCGAGCATAGTGATGTTATAGGAGACAAATGATAAGAAGGCTGAATGTGAAGCTTTCATTAACAAATAGCACGGTAAAGGCTATTTTACAACGGCTGTTGTTATAGAAAGAGAAGAGTGCTGACACTGATACACAAAGCTTCAAATACCAAAGAGGAAGAACACAAATTAGACAGCCATGGAAGTTATTTATAACTGAGGAGTTACTGGGGAACTGAAAGGATAACGCTGGATAAATTTTATTTGCCGCCAAAAACTAAACAACAGGAAATGAGAGCGAGTCAGGATAAAGTAATCGTGTATCAGTAGGGACTACTGTTGATGGGTGGGGACTGCAACATTATAACTGGTAGAAGAGATGTCAGTGGCGGTTTAAGGAAAAATGATGGTTTGATGCAGGTTCATCAGAGCTTACATAGAGCAGGGTCACCCTGGTGGAAAAATCCATACAAAAAAATAAAACAGATTTAAATATGCTCCTCGCTCAGATAATTAAGTAATTGGAAACCCAGAGAGAAGCAGTCGTGGCTGCTTGGGATAAGGCAAAGATCAAGCTTAAACAAGAGTTAACAGAACATGATAAAACAGAGTAAGCTTACAAAAAAAAAAATTGGAAAGGATAAAAGTCTGCAGGAAAGAGGAACTGACAGTAATATAGAAGAAAATAAGGAACTATCCTATTCCAAAGACATGCATCTGGAATGTTTCTTCCCAGACCGCAGCTGAAAATGGTGTCCCAGTTGAACTTTCCCAGGAAACAAATGTTAAATAAATAAATAAATAAATAAATAAACAAATAAATAAACTAGCAGAATTAACAGAAAGGTGGGTACAAAACTTGGAGGACAAAATACAAAAGCACCTCACAGCAGTAGAGCTGAGATATTTCCCTAAAACTCCTAAGCATTTGAAAATATTAGCACAAAAGCTAAGACAGCAAAAAGTGGACAGACATATAACTAAAATTAGGGCCACAAGGAAAGGCAGGGTAATTAGAGATCCTAACAAATTGGTAAAATATTTCAGGACTTCTACCAGGAGCTCTATGCCAACTCTTGGGTAACTGAGAATACATATTTCTAGTAAGACACCTTTTTAGGGGACTTGAAAAACAGTAAAAAAAATCCTGAAAAGGCACCACGGCCGAGGCTGTATAAAAATGATTAAAACATAAAGTAAACATAATTTATTTAAAAAACAAACAAAAGGCCTGAGTACATAGATGAGTGCTTTCGGTGAAACTTCGCCTTCTTCAGATCATATAGTACAAAGGTCCATACTGGTTAAAATAACAGTGGATAGCCAATCATATTAGTGACAACTGACACACCTTCAAAAATTAGCAAATCAAATGTTAGACATAAAATCTGGAAGTATAATAGCAAAAAATCAGGAAGTATAATACCAAAAAATGTAACTGACCAATCCTAAGCTAGGAAGGGTTCTAATGACCAATGGCAAGACAATTCTTGGATTGGAACAATAACATTAAAAAGATAACACTGAAAAAAATAACATTGAAAAAATATAACATTGGAGAAAATGTATTGAAAATGAACATAATGTAAAAAAAAACTTATATATTAGAGTAAATGTCAAAAAATTGTTAATAGTAAACTTCTTATTACTTATTGACCAATATGTGTATTTGATGAATACCTGAGTGCTGAAGTACGCCTGCTTTCTCGGCTGTGAAGAGTGCTTACGCAATAGTGCTGAAAACAGGTCCTCATTCACAATAAAGTGAAATGGAATAATAATACATAAACTACCCACTTGAGATATTTAATTCTCGTTTAAACCATAAAAAAATATAGAAATTTTGGGGTTGGTAGGGTGGCCTAATGGTTAAGGTGCTTGCCTTACAAATACAAGGTGCAGGGTTTGAGTCTCACAAGGGATAATTGGCTAGGCTTAAAGTGGCTCGCAAGGGCAGTTAGCTTAGTACTAATCTATGAACCTAAATTAGATCATGAACTCTGATGTGAAGCCACCCGCATTCATGGTTAAGGCTGTGTGGGGCAATAATTGGGTAAGCCAATCAATGATTTCCTTAAATTATAAACAGCCAATCAGTAGATCAGCCAGAACTCTGCAAACACCTTATACAGAGCTAAAAGGCTATGATGGAAACCGTCTGTATTTATGGCTATGGTCATTTCCATGTACAAAGTTGGAAGCCAACATTAAATTGAGTTAAGTAACGGTCTATCTAACCACAGTTTATTTAAAAGTTAAACTGAGTCTGGTACAAATCTAAACCAAAAACTGTCTGCAATTGTGGATATGGCTGTTTCCACTGATACAACCAGGGCCAATAAAAATAACTATTGAAGGATGATGACCAATCAATATATAAAACAAGTCCCTAGTAGCCAATCAGTATGTTACAGTTAATTTTGTGCTAGTTCAGAGGACTGGGAGCAGAGACTGTCCGTTTTCATGGCTACGGCCCTTCTCACGTACAGGATTAATGTTAAGTGTTGACTAGAACTATTATATATATTTAAGTGTCCAGGAAGGTACATAAATGCATATAAAGTTGATTGTGATGGATAGAAGAATACCATTTGTATTCCCTTCAATGGTCACTTCCGCATTTGCAGTTCAGTTCAAGCTTTAGGTGCTGGGTATATGGCAGTCAGCCTATCAGTAGTTCACCCAAAGTCTATGTAAATTAGAAGGCAAAGGCCATCTGCATTTGTGGATACGGTCTTTTCTGCGTTCGCAGTAGGGACCAATCAAATTAAATGAACAAATATCATGGTCAATCAACAAAGGGTCAATGCAACTCCGGTTGGATTTTATTTAGCAAATCCGAAACTCAACCAGTCGATAGAAAACATGAAAAGGAAAAGCCTAATCATTATACAAAATCAAAGGCTAAGGAAAGAAACTGTCCATCTTCATGGCTACGGCCCTTTTCAAATAAAAGTTGGTTTGAGAGAATAGTGTTAATCATGATGCATTACAATGTTCAAGAGAATATAAAAGTGCATGCAAAACTAGTTTAACGGGTAGGGAAGTCCATCTTTATTCATTACTGCGGTCACTTCCACATTCATAGTTGAAATCAAACTATAGGTGCTGGCTAAATAGCAATCAGCCAGTCAGTAGTTCACCCAAGATCTATGTAAATTAAGAGGCAGAGACCGTTTGCATTCGTGGTGAGAGTCAATCAAATCAAATTGTCAGGTGCAGTGGCCAGTGAACAATAAGCCTATAAGGTCTCTGTTGAGTTTTAATCAGCATGTCATAACTCAGTCCATAGATAGGGAACATAAAAAAACAATGGACAGGGAGCATAAAAAGCAATGCAAATCAAAACAGCAATCAAACTATCATATGTAGATCTTATTAAGCGCTTCGGAGTAACAATGTATGTGAAACTAGTTAGATAAGTACAGAGTGGCTGTAACACATGAGATGGTGAGTGTTACAAGCTAATGTTATGACATAAATTCTATCAGTGTCAGTGTACACGAATGATATATACTTATGTGGCGGCATATTTTATGAGTAATGTAGAGCAAGTAAACGAACTTGCTGCATGGAACATGTCCATAAACTTGGTGTACAAATGTATAAATTACTATAGAAAACATTAACCAATGCTTCTAATACTTCTGGACATATTCCAGACAGCAAGTTTATTTTAGCTTTGCATTTATTTTTCCACTAATAGAAAGGAGTGGGATAATCTGAGAAAAGTGATCTTTAGATATATTTGGGAAGGTCAGAAGCCCAGAGTAAGCTGGGACACTTTGTTGAGTCTACAAGATGAGGCAGGCATTGGAGGTATCAAACTTAGAGGATTATTACTTGGCTGCCAAACTGAGGCAGTTATTATTGCTGAATAGACAATACTATTCAATCTGGAAAGAGTTGATGTTGACAATGGGAGGAGAACTGTGTCAAAATCAGGTCAGAGACCTAGCAAAAACAAGTATCTAGCTTTGATTGGGAAGCACTTAGACATTAAAATGAAATATAGTATAGGGGAATGGTGAAATTTTGAGATGCTGCCTACAGGTGTGGATGTATCGGTCATGAAACTGGGTGTTATGTTACTAAAGGATAGGTATCTTCAGAATGAATCCATATTGTACTGGGAACAACTACTGAGTAGGGACAAGAGGGTGACCTGGGAAGAATTCACAAATTCACACATGCTCCACTCACACAAGTGGTTAAGGTACAGAGGGCTGTTAAAGTTATGGGAAAAATATTATAAAAGAGTGAGGAATCACAAAAGGAGAAACCCAGGGCAAATATTAGTGGAAACTAGGACAGAAGAGTCAAAGAGAGAGAAAACAGTTAGCAGAGTGTATAAAGCACTTAGATATATTAAAAAGGGGAGCTACAGAAATAAATTGATCATGAAAGGGCAGAATACCCTTGGAGAAATAGAGCTAACAGAAAGATGGAAAAATATGTACTATCCCAAGCAAGGTAGCCAAGGCAAGAAAACTCCAGATGATTGCCTGGAAAGGCTTGCATAAACATTTTTATACTCTAGAAAATTTAAATAGGATGTTCTGAGAGGTAGATCAGTGATATTTGAAATGTTTGTGTCCTGAGGTAGGTTCTAGGAAACATATCTTTTGGGACTGCAGAAAACTAGCAAAATTTCACACTGATATAGTGAATATAACAAGGTAAATTCTGGGGAAAGGATGGAGGGAAAATTAAGCCGATTATGTTAGGACATCCCTGCCAAAAGTGAGTAATGTTATTAGAAGAGATTTAGTAGCCCTTTTCTGGTTAGTATAAAAAAGCTATTACTAAAAAATTGTTAACAGCAAGAAGAACCCGTCAGTGGAGACTTCATTAAAATAATGAAAATAATTAAAGAGAGTGAATTAATAATTCTTAAAGACAACTCTAGTTGATGTCACAGAAGAAAATGGCAGAAAAGTCAGACCAAGATCAATAAATCAGCAGTGAGCAAGACAAAAGAAAGGCAGTAACTGACAATGGAAGAAAATGGTGCATCAGGGAGGCCATTTTGACTAGGAATGGACTGATGTAATGTCAAAGCTTAACACCTCAATATGTGAGAAGACCTGTTGCCTGGAAAGTCTTAATATAAAGAAGCTTCTGGTATATGAGAGCTATCATTTAGACAGGGGAATAAGATGTAATATATTAGACAATGGTATGAACTTTCAGTAGCTTGAAACCTATACAGTTTGTGTAATTTCCTTTGTTGGGTTGAGCCTACTGTAAAGCTCAGTTTAGAAATAAGATGGTTTGGTTGTAAAAAAAGGCTAACTGCCAGACGATAAGAGCGCACCATGCATGTATTTTTTAGTCCTTCATGAATTAAAAGTTCTAAATAAAAAAGACATAGAAATTGTGTGGGGATTGTGGATGGGTGAGGATTCAGAAGATGGTGAGGGGTGTCATCAGAGTTATACGACTCCAGTGTAAGGATAAGGCATCATTCATAATCTCAGCCTATGCATCACAACAGGGTTGTACTTATGAAGGAAAGAGTGCAGACAGGCAGCAGTTGCAGGTCCTACTAGATAAAGCAGAAGAACATGAGTTGATGTTAATAATGGAGGACCCGACTGCACATAACAGGAGAGACAGAACTGGATATGAAGACTACCTGGGTCCATGTGGGTAGGACAACAGGAAAAAAGAAGGCAAGGGTGTACTAGACTTCTGCTTGGCAAATTGATGGATGGTAGTGACCACATGGTTCAGCAAGAGAGACAATCACAAGATCACATACTAGACTGGCCAACATACAACTCATGTAGACTTCCTCCTAGTAAGGGAAGGGCAGTGTGGTAGAATCAGAGACTGCAAAGCCATCCTCAATGAAGCAATTGGCCAGCAGCATAAACCACTGATTGCTAAAATCAGCTGCAAGCAGTGGTCAACAGAGACTAGGCTGAAGACCTGGAAGCTTACCGGAGAGAAAGCACAAGAATTCAAGGCAACAGTCATGGCTCTCACACCTCAGGAAGAAGAGGAAATAGGTGGAGCTGAAGATGAATGGCAGTGTCTCAAAACAACATATGTGAAGACTATAGAACAGATATGTAGCCAAGCCAGGTATGTAAATAAGGTGCATATGTAAACCTAGTGGTCAAAGGCAGAAGTCCAGGAAGTCATCAAAAGAAAGAAGGAATGCATAAAAATAGGGTAGATAAAAAAGTAAAAACAGCATTAACAAAAATGAAGTCAGGGAAAGTAGCAGGGTCAGTTGAGGTCATGATGGATGTGATCAAGATGGGTGAGTTAGGAGAGAAATGGCTCCTGAGGGTACTCATAGCAGTGTGGAGAGAAAGACTGATCATAGATGCTAGAGAATAAGTAATGTAGTGTTATTCTAGTGCCAGTGTACAAGGACAAAGGGGACATCCACAACTGTGGGCAGTACAGAGGTATCAAACTCCTGTCCCACTGCATAAAAGTTCTGAACAGGCTGATTGATAAATGAATACACAAACTTATAGAAAGTAAGATGGGAGATGAGCAGTATGGATTCAAATCAGGATGTAGCACAACCAGTGTGAGCTTTGCAATAAAACAGGCAGTTATGAAGAAGTTAGAGATGAGGAAAGAGTCCAACTGGGCATTCCTAGACTTGGAGAAAGGATATGACAAGGTGTGAAAAAAGCTGATTTGCACAGTCTTGCAATGGTGTAAAGTCTGGGACACGTTAGTAGAGTTAGTGCAAGCTATGTATAAGGACCCAAGGATACAAGTACTGACAGTGTTAGGACTCCTAGAGGGGGTCCTAGTGGGAGTGGGTATGCACCAGGGCTCAGCTCTGAGCCCACTGCTGTTCATACTATGATGGATGACATTAGCAAACAGGTCAGAGGGAACAGATCAACAAAGCTGCTGTATGAAGACAAAGTGGCATTACAGGCTGACTCCGAACAATAACTTCAGCAAGTGATAGCGGAATTGAATGTAAAATTGAAGGCAAACAGGATGAACTGATAAAGGTAAGACAGGTACAATGGCAGCAAAAATTAGAAGAAGCTGAAAAAAGACAGAGAGGAAAATACTGAAACAGGTTAGCAGTTTCAAGAATCTAGGAGGGCTGGTTAAGGAGAAGGGAAATATTAATCAGGAGGTCAAAGCTAGAATCAGAGGAGCTGCAGTAAACTGATACAGAGTGTCAGGGGTAGTGTGTGCTAGAAAAATGCCAAAGAAGCTGAAAAGGCAAGGCGTACAAAAAAGTCGTTTGAACAGTACTGCAGTATAGTACAGAATGTGGGCAGCGAAGGCAGAGCAGTTGAGGAAGCTGCAGGTGATGAAGATGAAGTCTCTGAACATGTGGTAGGATGCACATTGTGGGACAGACAAAGAAATAAGGACATAGCAGTAAAAGCCCAAGTAACTCCAACTGCAGAGAAGGTTCAAGAGACCAGATTAAGGTGGTTGAGGCACATGTGCTGAAAAGCAGAAGTCGATCTGGTGAAGCTTTGGAATAGACAGAAAGAAGACAAGAGGAAATGAGGGCAGTCAGCAATGTGATGGATGGATTGTGTGAGAGAACACCTGTGACAGTCAAGCATTCCTGTCAAAGAAGGTAGGAGAGTGGCAATGAATCATGAGGGATGGCAACAGTTGATGTGACACCCCGACCCCATGTGGAAAAAGGGGGCTAATGATGATGATGAGTGACTAATTAGGTGATTTATAACTGAGCAAGGAGGTGGGGTAAAATAGGAACAAAGTGTACTGTAAGAATCTGACACCTATGTAGTAGAATAGTGTGGTTTGCAAATATCCTGAAATAGCTTCTGTAGCTTACCTTGAACTAGCCTGAACTGTTTTTTAACTGATTGCTGCATTATTTTAAAATCTGCACTTAAAGTTACATTTTAGTCAAATTTGATCGAAAGTTTACTTGTTTGTTTAATTTAACTGTGGAGGCTGCCCACTAAAGTGTGCTAGCCTGTGTAACTAATTTATCACTGTTTCTGCATTTTCTGTGTGTTTCTACCAAAAAAACAAAAAAATAATCCTTGTTTTCCCGCCTTCCTCGACTAGTTTAGACCAGTTTACAGGCATTGCTGTATTCTGGGCTGTGGTGTAGTTCTTGTGTTGTCCATTACCTTACTTGGATAGAAGGAAGTTTCTTTGCTCACCAGTGGGAGTGGGGAGCCTTGAGCAGCCTACCTGTCCTTGGGGAAAGTGACCTCAGCACAAGAAGCTGTAGTACTTGGTTGTTTGGGACCATTTCTAGCTCTTTTGTAGTTCACTGTTTAAAATCCACCTCTGGGCGTTTTTTCTGGCTATACTGCTCAGACAAGCTCCACGTGGGTTTACAGAGTGGTCCTAGCAGCAGGGAACTCAGAAAAGCGACTACCTTCTGGATTTAAGTATCTTTGCTTTTTCACTTGAAATAGCTTCTGTAGCTTACCTTGAACTAGCGTGAACTGTTTTTAACTGATTGCTGCATTATTTTAAAATCTGCACTTAAAGTTACATTTTAGTCGAATTTGATCGAAAGTTTGCTTGTTTGTTTGTTTAATTTAACTGTGGAGGCTGCCCACTAAAGTGTGCTAGCCTGTGTAACTAATTTATCATTGTTTCTGCATTTTCTGTGTGTTTCTACCAAAAAACAAAAAAAAAATAATCCTTGTTTTCCCGCCTTCCTCGACTAGTTTAGACCAGTTTACAGGCATTGCTGTATTCTGGGCTGTGGTGTAGTTCCTGTGTTGTCCATTACCTTACTTGGATAGAAGGAAGTTTCTTTGCTCACCAGTGGGAGTGGGGAGCCTTGAGCAGCCTACCTGTCCTTGGGGGAAGTGACCTCAGCACATGAAGCTGTAGTAATTGGTTGTTTGGGACCATTTATAGCTCTTTTGTAGTTCACTGTTTAAAATCCGCATTTGTGGTGTAGTTCCTGTGTTGTCCATTACCTTAGTTGGATAGAAGGAAGTTTCTTTGCTCACCAGTGGGAGTGGGGAGCCTTGAGCAGCCTACCTGTCCTTGGGGGAAGTGACCTCAGCACATGAAGCTGTAGTAATTGGTTGTTTGGGACCATTTATAGCTCTTTTGTAGTTCACTGTTTAAAATCCGCGTTTGCACGGCTTTGCGCAGTCGTGCTCATGGTTAAACAAGGTTAAACTTATTGTGGCTCCGCCAAGTCTGCTCTTCAAATTTTCCCTTAAGGAAGCTCAACTCTTAGTATAACCAGACTACTCACTGTATTGTAAGCTTAGCACTTGTTCTCAATACTTCTCTACTAAGTAAGCACTCTCGTACTAAGTAAAGCACTACATCTACCTACCACCCCTGTGAATGTTCACTTCCCTTAAAGGTATACCACTCCCTTATACTGTTCTAGCATGTCGAGTGGTAGATTACTGGCGTCATCTCCAGTTCAGCTGGTCAATCTGGGTATCTTGAGACAATGCTACAATTGTCTCATGTACACAGACAGCCCTCTCCTCCTCCCAACAAATACAAATACATGTGAGAGATGCAACTATATAGCCAAACTGGAGGCTGAACTCTCTCAACTCAGGGCTGGCATGACCAGACAGGAGGAGATGGCAACCACACACACAACAATCTCAGTCCCACATAGACCTACCACAACTGCAAACCAAACACATAAAAACACAAAGACATACTCGGTGGCTCTAATAAAAATTTACCAAAACAACAGAGGCTCCCAAAGCAGACATCCAGAAATCCACCACCTCAAAACAAAACACATGCAACACATACTTCAATAAATCAGTGTGTCGACCAATCGCAGCCCTTAAGGCCAAACACCTTGCCTGATACACTAGTAATAGGTGACTCCATAGTCAGACACACTGATGTCCCACTGACCAGGCTGAACAAGGAGAAGGTGACTGTGAGCTGTCTATCGGGAGCTAGGATCCGCCACATAACACACGCACTCAGGTCACTCCAAAGCAAGTACAAATATGACTCCGTCATTGTCCATGCTGGTGTGAATGACCTAAGACGTACCTCCCTGGACTACATGAAAAGAGACATAGAGGAGCTCTCCGATTATGTATCCCAGGCTGGTATGACCCTGACCCTGAGAAGCATCTTGCCCTCACCAAGAATGATACCACAATACAAAGACAAGATGATCAGCTTTAACAATTGGCTCAAGTACTGGTGTCATTCTAAGGGGATCCAATGTCTGTCTGCCAGGGATGATATGTTGGACAAGCCACGCTGCTTCGCAAGGGATGGCTTACACCTGTCACCACTGGGCTTCCGGATATTGGCTAAGGCTCTTGCCACCCCATAGTGCCTTTTTTAGGCAAGGCTCAAAAGACAAACCCACCTCCTTAGAAAACAAAAATGGAAAAAAACTAAGGGTAATGCTGCTCAACGTCAGAAGTCTAAATCTCAAGATGCAGGCACTTTATGCACTCCTCAGCATGGAGAACATCGACATCTGTGCAGTAACTGAAACCTGGTTCAAGGCTCCTGAGAGCACCCCAGCACTACCAGGCTATACCTCGTATCATGCTTTTCGGCCCCAAAACCTGGGCCAAACCACAAAGGGAGGGGGAGTGTCCATATTCATAAAGGAAACCCACACCTCCAGGTTAGTAGCAACACATGAAGCATCAGAGACCATACAGGTGCAACTACTGCTATACAACTTGTAGCATGTTACAGACCACCCTCCCAATCTCAAGAACCCCACTCAGCCTTCCTGAAGACATTGGAGGATATGAATGTATCACAAAAAACCATCATACTGGGAGACTTCAACTACCCAAACATAGATTGGGTACATTATTCTAGCCCTAATACCCTAGCCCAAAGGTTCCTGGAATTCATAAATTCAAATGCACTGGAACAACTAGTCACCTCTCCCACTAGGGGAGATAATATACTAGACCTGATCATCACAAACATGGGGACAAAATGCTCCACACCGGAAGTATACCCCTCACTAGTGAGATCTGACCACAAACTAATCACCCTGGATATACATATCCCACCTCCACCCCAGCACAAAAGACCACAGTGAAAAACTTCTCAAAAGCAGACTTCACTCTTCTTAAGATTGAGATGGTATCCTTTAAGCCCACTGTGCCAGTGGATACCACATCCCACAATGCCGAATCCTTCACAAATGCTTTCTATGAACATCTCCAAGAATGCATGGATCATGCAATCCCAAACAAATCCAAGTCCCTCTCCACCAAATGTAAGCTTCCTGTCTGGTGGACCTCAGCCATAAACAAATTGTATAACAAAAGAAGGAAGCTACTGCACGTCACAGCGAAATCCCATGAAGGGAAGACATCTCTGATCAACATTAGCAGAAAACTATGTTCTCTCATAAAAACATCCAAGGCAAACTTTGAGAGAAAAATCGCTAAGGACACTAAAGATAACCACAAAGCCATCTTCAGCTATGTTAGAAACCTGGGAAACCCTCAGATATGCTCAGAGTTGGTTCACAACAACAAAAATACACTGAACCCACAGAAATTGCTAACATTCTGGCTGAGAGGTTCAGTGCAAATTTCTCCCGTCCTTCACCCCCAAAAGAAGAAATACTTATCCCAGCTGAATGTAATCTCCCTGTCATCTCAGATGTCCAAGTGAGAACCGCCCTAAACAAAGCAAAAACACAGCATCAGCGGGTCCTGACGGTATCCCGGGTGCGTGTTACGTGAACACCAAGAGGAGCTAAACACATACATAAAAATGCTATTTAACCTTAGCCTTACTTCGGGATATGTACCGAACACTGGCGTGCAGCAACAGTGGTCCCACTCCACAAGGTGCCTCTACAGACCCTGGAAACTACCGCCCCATAAGCTTAACTAGCCTGGTCTGCAAAGCTATGGAAAGAATCATTATGGAACTCATAAACAGAGACATAGGGGACCTACAGACACTTGACCCCACCCAGTTCGGCTTTGTAAAGGGCAGATCCTGCCTTTTAAACCTGGTTGACTTTCGAAACAGTCACTAGAGCCATTGATGAGGGCAAAGCAGTCCATACAGCATACCTGGACTTGGCTAAGGCCTTCGACACAATACCCCACTCAGGCATCATAGATAAGCTAAACAGCTTAAAAGTAAACCCTTATGTCACTAGATGGGTTGCAAACTGGCTAAAGGACAGAACCCATAAAGTTAAAATCGCTGGAGCAATGTCAGACTCAAAGCCAGTCACAAGTGGTGTCCCACAGGGATCTGTCCTGAGACCCCTCTTGTTCGGCATTTATTTCTCAGATGTTAAAGCAAACATGGGAGGGCTGTGGCTGACAAGGTTCGCAGATGACTACAAACTAGGCGCCATAGTCGATACACCAGCAGACACACACATCCTACAAAAAGGCCTCACTGAAACGGACAACTGGTGCCGTAGTCACGGCCTTAAACTAAATGCCAAAAAATGTATAGTCATCCCTTTTGGACAAAACAAAGTACCCACAAATTATCACATAGACAGCAACCCACTGAGTACGGAAAAAGTAATCAGAGACCTAGGGACCCAAGTAGACAGTGACCTCTCATTTGACACCCACGTTGCCAAAGTGGTTAGAAAAACTTTCTACCTTGCACACCTCATCATGAAGGGATTCACATCCAGATCCAAGGATGTCATTGTACCCCTATATTCCTCCCTCATCAGACCCATGATTGAGTACAATGCCCCATTTGGTATGTACCTCACCCGGCATTTGCAACAGCTGGAGAGACCACAAAAGTACCTCACCAAAAGGATCAAGGGTCTCCAACATATGTCTTATTCTGCCAGACTAAAGAAACTTCAGCTCTATTCAGTAGCATACCGCCTGCTCAGAGGTGATCTCTGCCTGAAGTACAAGGCCATGTCCAATCAGGATCTGATGGACATGCTCCACCTCAAAAAATCCAAATCCATCAGAACCACGAGAGCTAAAGACTTAAACCTGGGCACAAGTATGAATAGGACATGCTGGAGGGATAGATTCATAACCCAGAGGCTTCCCATGCTTTTTAACAGGATCCCAGTTTGTATTAGGCAGAGCCCCTCACTGACTCTCTTCAAGAGAAATCTTGATGAGTGGATGGGAGATCGTAAGTTTACCCCAGGGGTCACATCTGTGTCACTGCTAGACAGGGGCACAGTAAACTAATTCTATTATATAAGGGGACCTTCATTGTGTCACTACTAGACAGAGGCACAGTATTCTAGATTTATTCTGTACATTTTTGTACCATTTCATGGGGTGGCAAAAGCCACATCACTATGGCTAGGCTTACAAATGCCCCAGGGCAGATAGCCTAGTACTATACTATGAAACTATGAAAACATTGGCTGCCTCAAAGTAAATTCACTGAGACATAAAGTCATGATGTAGCCAGAACACATTAGCAGTTACTGATATTACACAAGAAGCAACTCTAACATTGCCGACTACAAAGACTAACTTAAAACTCAAGGGAATTTTTAGCTTGGGTGGTACCTTTGGCAATATTCTACCAATCATGGGTAATATTCTTAACGGGACAGCAACGTCATGCAATCATTATCTAGTGACAGTTCAGACTGTTACATTTCAGAAAGTACTCAAAACTCTGAGCAGGTTTTCGATGATCTCATGCTATAGCACTGTTTTTTGTTCCTTTATTTAAAACAGTATTTTATTCATAAAGCATTTGCTATAACCAAGGTCAAACTACAATGGTCCTATTCAATGTGTCATAATACTCTTTTGGTAATAACATACAAAACATAGCTGTCAGTCCTTGTCGTAACCTGCGATATGCAGCTGGAGCATGATGTTTCACAGAACACAAATATATTTTCTGGCCTAGCTTGCACAGAAGCAATGTAATTATATGTTTTATCCACTTGACATGGTTTAATATGTTTAAAACTTTGCTGAAGCAAGAAATCGGGCACTAATGGTGTTACATGAAATAAGGGTTTATACTAAAATGGCCAGTGATAGTGGAGCTACAGCTACACCGTGACCTAACCTAAAGCAATGCTGAGTATTTGGAAGGATTTGGTTTGACATAAGTGGAGAGAATCGATGAAAGTGGATTACTCATTCCATGTTTTTATCTGGAGTTGGTAGTAATGAGACTCATTTGTAGTTATTGTATAACTCAGGAAGGCCACACTTATGAAGTGGAACAGCACCTGCTTCTTTCCACTTGGTTATAAAATTCTCTTCACAAATCTGTTTGCATATTATATATACACACACACACACACACACACACACACACATACACACACACATACATATCTTGAGAGAAAGAGAAAAACAGAAAAAATCATGAACAATTAACAATTACTTCTTAAAGTGCTGAAGAAATTATTCAGTTTACTGTCTAGGTCAGTTTCATCCATTCGCTTTTCTGGGGGTAGTGATGGTACAGGTAAGTACAGTCAAACTGTGCATGTGTTTGTGTGTGTGTGTGTGTGTGTGTGTGTGTGTGTGTGTGTGTGTGTGTGTGTGTGTGTGTGTGTGTGTGTGGGTGTGTGTGTGTCTGTATGTGTATATTTGTGTTAATGTATGATCATATGTTTGTAGGAGCATGAAAGTAGGTGAATTAATGTGTGTGTGTGTGTGTGTGTGTGTGTGTGTGTGTGTGTGTGTGTGTGTGTGTGTGTATGTGTGTGCATGTGTTATTTATTGTATTTATTTATTTTACAGCAATGTTTGTTTACTCTAAAAAATACATAAATAAAGCACCCTACAAAAAAATACAGCAATTGCACAGTGAGTGCTCTGGGTGGGGCTTGGGATGGGGGTGATGCTAGTTAACTTTAATTAAAGACATGTTACATCCATGTTGCAAAGTCTGTACTGGTGTGACCTTGCAACATTTTTACAGGTTTTATAATGATCAGCCACATATTTTTGGCAATATTAATCTGGCTTTGTGATTTGTGTGGAGCAACTTGAAATTGGAATACTTTAATGTGTGGCAACTTGTTTGTGTGGACTGTAGAGATGAAATAATATTACACAGCCATCAGATATTGTGGCTGTGACTGCTGGGTGGGGTTGTGGTTGGCAGGATGAAATTAACTGACCCTCTGGTCATTTGCTCAGCTTAAATAGTCACTGCCTGGCATAGTATGACTTCTGTGCATTTGTGAGCTTTTTCACCTAGTGTGCCAGTTTTTATCCCAGGCGTTTGCTGAAAATGGGATATTATCCCTCTCAGACCTTCCTGGTAAACAAATGTCAAGCAAATAAATAGTTAATGCATTTTAAGTCAGAATTTATTCATGACATTTTCCATTGTGACACCAGATGTTTATCTTGGAAAGATTTTAAGGGTGTTGCACACTCATACTTAATAAGATTTTCTAAAATGGCTGAAGATTCACACCCATAGTTCAGCATAATAAGTAAAAGATCATGACGTGCCTGACATGTTAGGTTAACACCACAGATTAAGGTCTGTATGCAGACGTCAGATGTTTCTGGGTATGAAATATTTATTGTAGTACAGAATCCTGGAAGAACTATTGGTGTGTGTTTGCTGAGTTGCACCCCAATAGTGCCAGCAGTACATATATTGTTGGGTGTTCATATCACTGGATATCGTATAGTATTTTTTTTTTGCTTGCAATGGGATCAGTGCAGGTAGGGACAGAGATAAACCGGGCAGTCATGCAAAGCTAATGACATATGGATGTGAAGGTCAAAATGATGTGGTCAGTCAATGTTTATGTCGCCCATTACTATTAATTCTGTGTTAATATGAGACGGCAGACACTTAACAGAGCATTGCTAGATCATGGGAATAATCAGGAGGTGGGATGTATACACATGCTACTTTTACTGACTTTTTATTACTTTTCTGAAAACATATTATAAATGTTTCACATTGTTTGAAATTAAGCATTTGTTAGTAATCTAGGCAGTGGTGTATGTCTGCCTGAGCTTTTGTGGGAAATGTCCATGCATAATATTTGAAAACCTGGTGTGGAAAGTTTGCAATCCTGAATATTCTTATTTCGGATCCATACCTGAAATGCAACTCTTATGTAATTAGCAAAAAGCAGTGCAATATTCAAACAGGAGCAACATTTGAAGCTGGCAATACAAGTAAAAAAGCATTTTTTGCAGCACTTCCTTTACAGAATATTCCCACTGTTTGTATGTACTAACTCTCAGATTGTTATTTTGCAGAAAAAGGAGAAATCCCTAACATATTGGTGTCTCACATTTTTACATGTTATATTTTTTTATTTATTTATCTTAGCGATTGCTCTTTAAAAAATTGATCATTAAGTTACCTTTAGGCCTGGCATTCTCTGTGGCAGCTGCATTTCAAACACATGGGAATTATGTGGTTTGTAAGTACCTGTCAGGACAGTTAATTGATCCAGTTTGTCAAGATTCTACATTCATTGAGATGAAGTTTAAAGTCTACGTGTCTTGCCCAAATGACAATATTTGGGTTTATGGGAATATATTCAGGACAACTGCTATTAGTAGGAAAGTAAGCAGGATTACAACAGCCACTGATAAGGTACCTCTCTCTCTTTTCAGAATTAAAAAAGCAGGTCTATATTACCTAATCAAAAAATAATTTAACCGAACAGGATTTAACATCGAAATGCACATCATCGAACTTGGTCTTGTGGAGGGCTGCGCCCCTCACACCCCCCACTAATTATATATACCATCTCTGAGATTGTACTACAGTGAAGAAAGGGCAAATTTTTCAATCTTCACTGTACAGCAATCTCACTATCAACAGCCCAATGATGTGCATTTCGATGTTAAATCCCGTTCAGTTAAATTATTTTTCGATTAGGTAATATAGACACTAAAAAAAGCTACATTTTTTGAAATAATCCAAGAGCACTTTGAGAAGGACAATGTATTTATACAATATCATAATACTGTTGCTGCAAACCTTATGGGACTAGTCCAGTCAACAGAAGCAAGTAAGCAAGCAAATAAAAATAAACTAGATGCAAAGGCTAATGACTCTGAGATGTATTTTATCAGTAAAAATATTAGATTTTCAGAGGCAACTGAATTTACTGGGCAATGAATTTTGTGCAAGTTGTTTTGCTAGAAAGTCAGTGGTGCTTGGTGATTGCTGTTTATTTTGGAAGACTGTAGCGTACTAATATGTAGTTATAATGAAAGAATGTTGTGACACCTTCGAAAGAAAACGCTGACATTAGGTTATTCTAGTTCTGCATACTGAAGTGATGGAAGTGGTATTCATGAGCATTGAACCCTACTGTCACCTCTAGGTGTTTCTCCAGGCATTTAATATTTCTTGTTAATATAAGTGGCTGCAGGCTCAAAGGGATTGAGCCGTTAGTGTGACCCAGAGAGCCCATATTTGATTAGCGGCATGGGGCCAGAGGGGGACATATGGTGAATGAGGAGAAGAGCTGGTGGAAGCTGATGGGCAACTATGAGAAGGGGGAGAAAAGAAAAACAATATTGCTTGCTAATATCTACATTAATAACAGCAAAACTATGGTACATAGTCAGCTGGACTAACCAGGTTAACAAATGTGAATAAATAAATAAATAATAAATAAATAATGAAAGATTTTGTTTTAAAGCTTACATGACAGGCAGCACAATTTCACTGATACTTGATCTGAAGTTCACAGGTTCATAGGTGTATACTAGGCTGATGGTCACTAGGGTCTTTATAAAGCCTAGCCATGCAACCCAAATGTGACCCATAAATTTGATTTACATAGCGGGTGATTTACTATGTGTGTGTGCTCTCTGCTATGTGAGGTGGGTGCTGTGTGCATGGCTTGACATCTTAATGTGTGATTGTATGCAAGAGTCTAGCTTCCAGTGTCATTGTGTAAGTACACCTCTCTCATACTGTGCCTGATTATTTAAAGCTTAAGTTGTGTAAACATGAGACACTTGCTACATTGGCTCAAGATGGCCATATCCACCAAGCCAGCTATAGAAAAGTTAGGAAATTGCATATCCATACTGTCCAGTCCTTTGGGAGTAGAAGTTTATTAAGGGTGATATGTTGGTGATAACTATAAGGGTGCTTTATTGGGGCAGATTATGCTAGACAGTACTAAATTCTAATAACTTTAATATTTACACAATAGTGAATTCTACTACATCTGTAGGTACTGACATTCGAGGCCTA
The DNA here is from genome assembly GCF_019279795.1 of Protopterus annectens. Taxonomy (NCBI): domain Eukaryota; kingdom Metazoa; phylum Chordata; order Ceratodontiformes; family Protopteridae; genus Protopterus; species Protopterus annectens. The sequence goes on from NC_056726.1 coordinate 1,559,394,180, forward strand.
ACTAGCTGCTCTAAGCTTGTTGGCATGCAAGGAATTTGGGGTCTATATTAGAACATCGAACACTTATGTTGTTGAACACCTAAACATCGACATCTAAATGTCAAACGCTCAAAACCGCAACCGGCCAATTATGCAAATGTTTTTCTTGTGAAAAAATTCACTCGGCCAACAAAAAAAGACATACTTTAAAATTAAGTCGGGGCTTCACCCCCTAACTAAATAGACCAACTCCGAGATCACTCTACATCAGGGAAAAGGGAAAATCCCTGATGATAGCCAAGAACTTTTTCCCTGGGAAAAAAATTGTGTAATTGTCCTGTAACGGTTTTGAGAGTTCGACATTTAGGTGTCGACGTTTAGGCATTCGACAACCTAAACATTCGACAATGTAATAGGAACCCGGAATGTGTTCTATATTGCTGTTTTATGAGTACAGTTTTATGGATCATTCTACAGGGAAAATTAGCTTTCTAGTTGTTTGCTGCTGTACAGGCCATTGCTAACCCAAACAAATTACAAAATTTATAGCAGCACAGAAAAAAACAGAAAACTAAATAATGAGCCCTCTGGCCAATAAAATGACTACACCACAAGTCCTATTTGTGTATTTCTCAACTCATATAGATCATGTAAACACTTCCTGCCACAAGATGAATAAACTCAGTCCTCCTAATGTAACACCGCAGTAGAAGACACCCATAAGTTTATTGTTGCTAAAGTGATGTTAAATATTGTTCTTATGCTATTCATTTATATTGCCATCACTTTCATATTTCTCTAAATATCTCAGTAACCAAGGGAATAAACAGAACTGCTTTGCCTCATATGAAAGCTCATAGATCTGAGAGAGGGAGCCAATCCCTTCTCTTCAGCCCAGTATTTGAAAGCATCCTATCTCCACAGCAACACTACCAGACCCATAATGTATGCTGAGGCTGCAAAGAAAAATTTTCAAAAGCCACCTAGTCCTCATTGTAAATTTTTTCTGTCACCAGCACACAAGGCAACATCTATTCCTTCTCTAAACACACACATTAGAGATCCACAAAATTCTCCCAGGAGTCATCAAAAAACAACCCTAAGCCAATAAGGCCCACTAAGTCTGCTTTCTTACAGGGAAATGTTTTAGTCATAGGTGACTCTGTAGTTATGCATACAGACTCCATACTCACTAGACTGGACAAGAACAGGGTAAGTCCATCCATCCATCCATCCATCCATCCATCCATCCATCCATCCATCCATCCATCCATCCACAACAATGAAAAAAGAACAGGGTAGCTTTAAGAGTCTTGCCCTGTGCCATGATTGGTGATGTTACAAGGGCCCTAAGGTCCCTTATGCTAGGCAGATATAACTGCAATATAGTGGTTGCCCATGTGATAGTGAATGACCTGAGGCACTCAATGCCGAGGGACATACAGAGATACATGACAGAACTTGCTATGCATGTGTTAGAGACAGGAAAGACACTGGCTTGAGTAGTATCTTGCCATTCCCAAGAATGATGCCTAAATACAAAGACAATATAATTAGCTTTAACAACTGGCTAAGTAGTTGGTGTCACTCTAAGGACATCCAGTATGTGTCAGCCTGGGATGATATGGTGCTTAAGATTTCCTGTTTCTACAAGGATGGTTTATACCTGTCATACCAGGGCTTCTGCATACCGGATAAAGTCTTTGCTGCCCAAGTAGAGCCTTTTTTAAGCAGTGTCCCCCTACTGGAAATTCCTAAATTGAAAACTGAAGCTCAAATCTGGACAATATCAAGACAGCACAACTTAACGGTAGGAGTCTAAACAGGGACATCCTAGAACTTGAAGCCCCCCTGCAACTCAAGCACATTTATATTTGTATAGTTACCGAGACATGGTTTCAATGCAATGACAACACTCCCACTGTACCAGGATTTAGCACCTATCGTGCCTTCAGATCCTTGGGAAACTTCATGAAAGTATCTATATTTGTTAGAAACATCATTACTTCATATCAGATGAGTCACAAACCTAAATAGGAGCTCACAGAGATCCAAATCATCTTTAACAAATCCACCTGTTATTTCATTGCTAGTTACAGACCCCCATCAAGGTCACCCAAAGATCACAGAAATTACCTGAGCATCATTAAGGCATTAGATGTCAAACCAAATAGTTTCTTAGAAGGGGACTTCAATTAGAAAGCATTGATTGGACACTTACACCTCTAAACAAGTTATGCTCAGCATTTATTAGACTTATTAATACCAATGCACTGGAGCAAATTGTAAAACTACCCATTATAAGCTCTAATATCCCTGACCTGATTCTTGCAAACCTCAGCCCTGCTGCATTCTACCCTATATCTTCTCATTTCTGGTTAAGTCTGACAACAAATCAGTCATCTTCTCTGTCAAGCCTAGAGGTACCACCACCCAACCATCAAATGAGACCATCTTTGGGAACTTCACCAGGGAAAACTTGCTTCAGCTTTTAGAAGATCCATACAAAATTCCCAAAAATCCCTTATAAAGGGACCTAACTGAAAGGACTGCTGCATTCAGCTCTGACTTGTACAAACACCTGAATAGTTGCATAGAAAAATCAGTAGAAGTCCATCCCAAATATAATTATAAGTCCAGGAAAAACCTTCTGTGGGGGAACGCTTGTATTAATACACTGTACAACCAAAAGTCCATCCCAAATATAATTATAAGTTCAGGAATAACCTTCTGTGGGGGAACGCTTGTATTAATACACTGTACAACCAAAAGTCCACCCCAAATATAATTATAAGTTCAGGAATAACCTTCTGTGGGGGAACGCTTGTATTAATACAC
>NC_056726.1:1559397496-1559445662 GCF_019279795.1 Protopterus annectens
GGCCAAGACAAGTAGAATATGAAGCTGGACAAATAGAATAAATGAGCCATCTTAATACTGAGATGGAATGAATTTTACCAAATCCTGTTGCCAACCCCAGATTAATATCATGGTGATGTGGTACCGGTATGTTTATACATTGGCCTTAACAGATGGGACAGTAAGCTAGAAACTTTGTTTAGTCTGTATCTTCTCCCAAGTATCATTATCAAACAGGATGATCTGTTCTCTCAGCAGCTGGATTTATTTATTTTATTTATTATTTATTTTACATTTGTTGACCGGGATAGTCCGACTGGATACATGTCCATTTTCAGCGGAAGCCCGGGGAGAAAAGTTCCAACATAGTCACAGAGACAGATAGTTACATATTAGTGTTTAAGATAGAAAAGAATAAAAAGCAATTTACATACTACATACTACACATACTACCGTGCTCTAACAGACACAACTTACGACAGTTCAATATACAGATCTTTAAAAACATGCTAGTGAATTTATTAAGACAGATTATAGATTATAGTTTGGTTAATGTACAGTGAACATACTTTTTGATTACATATCCCCACTCTAGGTTGTCCTTTTGGGTTTAGATTTACTTGAGAAGTAGTATGGCCTTGGTTTAACGAAGAGGAGCTAGTCTGGGTTTGAGCATGGACAAAGCCAATGCGACTTAAAATGGAGTTTTAGACTATTTTGAATTGAACTGGGAAGTAATAAGCATGAGGTTGTTGGGGAGGGAGTTCCATAGCTTTCCAGTGGTGTTGGCGAACAGAGCATCACCGCCTATGTTGTTGGATTTGAGTGTTTGGACAAGGAGTCTGTTTGATGAGCGAAGGCAGCTTAGATTGGTGTAAGGAATTATTATATTTTTCAGTGCAGGGGTGTTATCAGGTTGTTTAAGAATTTTAAAAGCTTCTATGAGTTGGTTCATCTTGAGAAGATTTGGGAGTTCTATCCAGCCAAGTTTTTTCAGGTTAGAGCAGTGGTGTGTTCTATAGGGCAAGCCAGTTATAAATCTGGCAATATGATTATAACAACATAAGAGTTTGTTCAGGTCAGATTTGTTAAGATCAGTAAGCACGGGAGAGGCATATAGAAGGGTAGAGAGAAGGTGTGAGCGGGCAGTGGCCACTTTGGCCATAGGGGTTAGGAAAGTCTTTATCCTGTATAAGGACCCAAGTTTCTTGTTTACGGACTTAATGGTTTGGTTGATATGCATATCGAATCTAAGTTTGTTGTCAATGATAACTCCTAGTAGCTTTGTGTAGGAGTCTGGGGAGATGATGGTACCATTATTGGATTGTACAGTAAAATGTGTAGGAGGGGATGTATTCATTGGGTAGAAGAGAAGTAGTTTGGTTTTGTTTGGGTTTAAGATCAGATGATGATCTGAGAGCCAGTTTTTGACTGTAGTAAAACAGAGCTGGGTGGCCGCTAGTAGGTTTGGTAGAGAATCATCGGAACATATTAGAGTTGAATCATCTGCATACTGAATACAGGTGGCTTCGGGGATGACTGTATGGAGGTCATTTATAAAGACTGAGAAAAGAAGAGGTCCTAATATGGAGCCTTGAGGAACTCCTATGGTGTTTGGTAGCAGATGAGAGAGCTTATTTTGCCACAGAACTGCTTGTTGTCTACCCGAGAGGTAGGCATGAAACCATTTAAGAGCTGTATTGTCTAGGTACAGGGTTTTCAGAGTGTGGAGAAGTAGCTGGTGGTTCAACATGTCAAAGGCTTTCGACAGGTCCAGAAAGAGAGCTGAGGATATTTTTTTGTTATTCCGGTTTTGGTTGATTTTATCGGTAAAAGAGAGGAGGGTGGTGGTCGTGCTGTGATGAGGTCTGAATCCATGTTGAGAGTTGGTCAGTAGTTTATTCTGGGTGAGATAGTGCATAAGTTGTTTGTGGACACACCTTTCCATAATTTTGGCAAGTGGTGACAGTATGGCTATTGGCCTATAGTTCGATAGTTCTGTGGATGAGCTACCTTTATGGAGTGGAATGACATAGGATATTTTCCATATTGAGGGGATTGTGGCCTCTGTTATGGTTCTATTGATTAGGATCGAGATAGGATAGGCTATGGCATCTGCAGCTATTTGCAGATATTCAGCTGGGAGTAGGTCTGCAGAAAGGGTAGTTGGTTTTAGCTTCTTCAGTAGGGATCTGATAAAGGATGTATCGATAGGCTGGAGGTTAAAGGAGGGTAGTGACTTGGGTACAGGATTTTTTAATGTAGAGGAGGGGGGAGGTAGTTGGTTGGCTAAGGACTGAATAGTCTCAGTAAAGAAAGTATTGAAGGTATTTGCTACTTCTTCTGGGCTTTTACCACTTAATGTCCCAGGGGTAGGAGTAGAGGATTTGCCTGGATGGAGAAGATTATTTAAACCTGCCCAGAACTTCTGGGGGTTGTTTTGGTGTTTATGTTGCAGATGGCAGAAGTAGTTTTTTTGTCAAGGGTGATGGCTTTTTTAGTCTCATTTCTCAGTTGTTGGAATTTAATGCGATCTAGGGGTAACTTGGTAGTGCGCCATTTGTCCCATGCCTTATCTCTAAGTGTTATTTTGGATTTGGACTCTGTTGTTAGCCAGGGTGCTATTTGTATCTTAGTTCTGATTGACCGTTTTGGGGCCTGAGAGTCAAGTATGTTAAGAAATGTGTCATTAAAGAGAGTCACTGCCTCATCTAGGGGAAGGTACTTTAGCTTTGACCAGTTACAGGATTTAAGTTCCATTAGAAATTTTGTAGGCTCAAAGTTTTTTTTGTTTCTGACGAGCCTGTACATGGGCAGTCTAGCACTGATGGTTTTGTCTTTCATTATGTATGTGACCAGGTGATCACTAAGATCATTGGGGAGAGTCCCAGATATATACTTATGGGGGTGACTATTGGTGAGTATCCAATCAAGAATACTCTCTTTTTGGTTAGAATTTCCTGTTCTGGTGGTGGAGGATATGATCTGTGGGAATCCATGGAGGTTTATTTATAAAATGTATTGAAAAATTCCCAAAGCCAGGTCCGTGCAAAGGATATGGCCTATGCATATTGTAATGGATGCAAGCAAGGCCAAACTATTTACCTCTTTCCAAAGCAGATACAGAAACAGAGGAAGAAGTGCTGAGTAAACTACAATTTCATTCTGTCTTCCATTTCCTTAAAATATTTACATAAGCAGGTATAAGATGCTTTGTAGATTCAGTTCAGTTCTGCTCTGTGATACAGTTAGATCAATATGGAAAAAGTATCCATGTTACTAACAGTGGAAAAGCTGCATTTAGCCTTTTACCCTTTTTGGTCTGGGGGATAATCACAAATGTCTGGTCAAATGGAAGTTAAATGAGGTTACCAAATGGCACTATATGCCATTTCCTATGTGAGCAACCCTTAAGGAACAGTTGTCTGTGTAGTGTGTGTCAGTACATGTGAACAGTGTGTTGGACATTTGCATAGATGTTCTTTTAATGTCATCAGTACCATCAAATATACAATTTAATCTGATTTAATTTTACAAATTCTTCATTTATTTACATATGTTGACAGGAATGGACCCCATTCCTAAGTTACGGTGTGATTAGAGTTCGTGAAATTAGTATTGTTTCAGTCTTTGATGTTACCCAAGAGTGATCTTCTTAGCCCCCACAAATGCCCAGAAATAACTTCTTCTGCAGTTATATAGAGTTACATGTATTGGTAGTATATTTAATTATGAATGTAAATTATTTCTTTATTACTCTTGTGACTCCTACTACTATTGGAATGGTCTGGGTATCTTTCGTCCACATTGCTCTCATTTCTGCTTGTAAATCCTGGTATTTTTTTGTAATCACTGGGTGTAGCAGTGATCAATGCTACTTTTGTATTTTTCCTTGAGCTACTATATCTGTTTTTCTTACAGCTATTTTTTTGAACTATTGATAATGGGTGAGTCCCATGTGATACAAACTTCATCATTATCTGTAATGCTTTGTGGTTCATATTTCCAATGCTTCTCAGCTAATTCTGTGTTGTAATGTTTTCATAATTCTCATTGCATTAGTTTTACCACATCATTGTCTCTTTCAGCATACAGACCTTAAGCCATGAGTGTAAAAAAAACAGCAATATGTGCAAATGTTTCCAGGTCTGTTTTGCAGAACTTACATTTGCCAGTTTCACCCACTTTTTCTATAGACATTTTAAACCTTTACATAAACAGTCTAATATCTTGGGTGGCCATTATTAGCCTTTCATCTTTTTGTTTAAGTTCATTTCTCCTTAGCCATTCCTACATCAAGTCTTGGCAAACATGAAGTAGTTCTAGAAGATCTCAGTATGTGCTGCTATATTTGTGACTTTTCAATTTTCTTTCTTTTTCATCTGATTGTTTTCTTTAACATTTTTTTCTTTTGTTTTTAGGCATTCTCAGGTGCTGCCTGATTTTGTCTACTTCTGTTTGATTTCCTTTCCCACTTTTCTCCAAAATGCTTTTGCTAAACTAAGCAAAAATGTCATCTTAGACGTCTTCTTTTCCTGCTTCAGAACTTTCACTATGTTTGGATCTGATAAGATCAGCAAAAATGTATGTAGCTCTACGACTGCAGATCTATACATGTAGCCAATCTCAAGGAGGCCTATACCCCCTTCAGAATGTGGGATAAATAATCATGGTATGCACTTTATTTTATATATCATTTGCTACGCATGGAACATTTTTCTTGTTTTTTTTTTTGTCTAACTGGTTCAGTTCTTTTGGAGACCAGTGAGACAAAAGGTGGTACTGCCAGCACAGCTAGCTGGAATTTTATAAATAATTATATGTCATTTGTGAATATCAAATTAATTTATTGCTTGTGATACAAATGTATTAAAACTGTATGTCATGTGTATATCAAACTGCTCTGTACAGATGTTTGTGTAGAAAAGGTATCTGTAAAGTGCTTGTGCTTAAAATGTATCCATTGTGTGCCCTACTGGAAGAGAACAGAAATGTACATGCACTATTGTAACTGTTTAAATGTACTGTATATGTTAACAGAGAAAACCAATGGGTTAATGTCAGGCCAGGAAACTTTAGAAGAATATTTGAAATTAAATTACGTTATAGTCTAGACCATAAAAAGGCGATCTGACAAGTTTCAATGTAGCTAGAGACACAAAGTCTGTACTAGGAGCAGTTCTGTATTGTCTTTGGGGTGAACTAATTGCTACTTTGGAAGCATGAAAGAATGCAATTGTTTAATGACTTCCAGCATCTGCCAAAGATCTGAGCAAAAGCCTTTGTCTATGTATTTTTTACAGGTAGATGCTAAATACTGCCAGCTTCAGCAATGGGGAACTGGGAACTAGAAGTCAGAAGACCAGAAATGATGTCATTCTGTAAGTTATCCCAACAGTAATATTTTAGGTATTATTCTGAGAAGTCTGTTAGTGAGACAGAACATTCTGCATTCTGTCTTGGACCTGATAACAACAACTAGAACTATTCATCACATTGTCTGCCTTGCTCTAAGTAAGTTATTAGAGGTATAGTAACTCTCTTAGATACAGTCAGGAATATAGTGAAGCTTAGTTTAGATATTCTTTTTCTATATTTATTTGAGACTGTACTGCAATGTTATTTGAAATATTTTCTGTGGTTTTGAACTCTGATATCACTGTGAATATATATTTAGTATTTCTTGTTCTTTTATTATTTATTATTAGATATATTTAAACCTTTCATTGTGGCTGATCTGTGTAGAGATATTTAAGTTAAGAGTAAATTGTTGGACCTTCTTTTTTTCCCAAATATTTATTCACTCCCTCCTTCTTTTTTTCCTAAATATTTATTCACTCTCACCTGATTAAGTTCCTTTACATTGTATTCCTGTTCCAGGTTGATATTTTCTTGATGCTGCATTATTTCTTTTGTGAATATTGCTTTTGCACATTTATAAAGACCAAATGCCATTCTTAGATTATCTTGAAAATATCTGCCTATTTATAGTTTTTCTTTCAGATCCATGTCTGATGAAATGTACAATTTTTAATCATCCACAAAAAGTAGAACAGATGTCGTTTAACAAGGCTGGTTTCTAGGAGTTAAACTATAACCATAGCCTAAACTATTAAAGAGCTTAATGGGTTAAGGGTGAGCCAAAACAACAGTGATGACAACGGAGTGAGTGTGTACATGAACTAAAAATATCAGCAGAAGCAGAAAAAATAGAAGGTATTCAGGTAAATATAAAGGAAACTTACAATATGGGCAGGTTCTGTGTTGAACCTTATAAATTCAATATAGTTCTGCTCATTTTTAATGTACACCAGGTAGATGGATTGCTGACACTGCAGTGCAGCATAAGGGTGGTGCTGGACTACTGAGTTTGTCAACATTTTGATAAGGCATTAAACCAAAGCCTCATCTGCTTGAGTTGGTGGTAGTTCAGGTGGATTAAAAGATCCCATGGCACCTAACAATTTTTATTTTCCATAAAAATATTTTTCTTGCTAACATTTTATTTCTTCATTTATGCACTCTTTTTCTCTTTATCATACTCCAAAATTTATCATACTTGTATTTATATTGTTTTACTACTAATTCTAATCTTTTTTCATTTATCCACTTAACATTTTGTACAAATTCAATGAAACAGCTATGCAACTGGATTAATTAACCCTAACCCCCCTTCCTCTTTATTTGCATACACAACTCCTCTTTTTACTGGGCTTAATCTAGAACCCCATAAAAAAAAAATATATATATATATATATATATATATATATATATATATATATATATATATATATATATATATATATATATATATGTATATATGGGTCTACCTGACAACGTCGAAAGCTGAGAACGCCGACGATGAGAACACCGACACCAGAAGATCGAAAACTGAGATGACCGACGGATGAAAACCCTGACGCTGAGAACACCGACATGTGAAAAGGCTGTGTAAGTATGCGGTAGTGACGGACGTTAGAGTGCGAGTAAGGTAAGTGTGCAATATTGACGGACTCTAGGGATAGGGGTGGGTTAAGTGAGTTAGGGTTAGGGCGCAGGTTACGTAAGTGTGCGATAGTGACAGTCTTTGGGTTAGGGGTGGGTTAAGTGAGTTAGGGTTAGGGCGTGGGTTAGGTGAGTGTGCTATAGTGACAGTCTTTGGGTTAGGGGCGGGTTAAGTGAGTTAGGTTTAGGACACGGGTTAGGTGAGTGTGCGATAGTGACAGTCTTTGGGTTAGGGGCAGGTTAAGTGAGTTAGGGTTTGGGTGCAGGTAGGGTAAGTGTGCGGTAGTGTCGGACCTTAGGGTTAAGGTTTGGGTTACGGTTAGCGCATGTATAGTTGTGTGTAATGTGTAGTTTACGTTTTGTGTGTCAGTGTTTTGGGTGTCGGTGTTATGGTGTTCGGTTTTGTGAGTTGTCGGTTTTGTGCGTTTTCGGTGTTTTGGTGTCGGTGTTTTGGGTGTCGGCTTTGTGGCGTGCCAGTGTTGTGATAGGGATCTATATATATATATATATATATATATATATATATATATATATATATATTTATTATTTTTCAAATACCAATGCCAACATTAATACAAATGCTAAGCATGCTATTTTTCCTATCACTACTAATTTATCAAATAACCTTTTTCTGAATGATAATGTATATCTTTTCCAGAAAAGGCAGGTTTATTTCATTCATTCTATTTTTCCCACTGAATTCTACTTACATTTCTATTCTCAAATTTTATATTAACACAAAAATTTTATTCATTGGAAAATATATACCCCCATCTTTACTACTTCACCTAAACCTTTACTTTCCTTTTTATTTAAAGCCATCCCTATCACCTCTAGAAACTAATTTGTACAAATTATTACTTTTTTTAGCTAAATGTTCTTTTTTGCAGTTATTATGTTATCTGCACATGTTTACAGGACTATAATTCTTAACCCTTTGGGTGTTATTAACCCCATCTCCTTAATTTTGTAATTTATTTCACATACTCTCACATTCATAACTAATGCAAAGAGTATACGACTCATTGGGCATCCCTGTCTTACATCACTCTTCATATGCACCAATTGGCTTAACCAACAATTTACAAGTATTTTTACTTTATTGTTACTATACACTGACATACGTAATTTCCTGACTTTCTCATTCATATTATATTCTTTCATTTTTGCCTTTAAGATTTTACGTTCAGTTATATCAAATGCCTTATTAAGGTTTCCAATCATGATCTTTCCTTCTTCTTTTCTATTCATAATATCAGCCACAATTTCTCTATCATTAATAATTCTTAATGACCCTTCCCCTTTAAACTATGCATACTATCTTCTATAATATTTTCCATTTTACTTTCAAATATCTTTTGTAGTATTTTCATAAGGGTTGTATAATCATTATTATTCAATACTATCAGTCTCTAGTTTTTAATTGTCTTCTATCGTCCTTCCATATAAATTTAAACATTCCACTACATAATTCTTTAGACATAAAACCTTCATTTAGCCATTATTTCAAAGTCTTTACAAATATTTTTTTTGCCAATTCATCAGATTTGTAAACATTTCATACCCTTTTCCATCTGGTCGTGCAACCTAATCTATATTTACTTGTCGTAATACTTTATCTAGTTCATATAAATAAATCTCCTTCCTAAACTCCTTATTCTCTTTTCTGTTATTTTTTTTACTTGACATTTTATTTTCACTACCTTCTTTTTTCTTTAAACATTTCTTGTATATATTGCACTACACTATTCATAATCTTTTCCTAAGTTCTTTCTACTTCTCCTTTTACGTTTTTTATTTCCCTCCTTATACTACCATCTTCCTTTACTAATCTGCATAAGTAACTTGATACATTTTCTTTTCCTTGTAAAAAATATTTTTGTTTAAATAACGATTCTTCTATTTTTTAATGATTTCTTTCATATAATTATTTTTCTTTGTCAAAGTACATTCTTTCATTATGCTCTAGATCTGCCAACGCATTGTTATATGCTCTTTATATTTTTCTTTCTCTACTTTCCTCACAGCATACTGCCACTGTAAAAAAAATTATATTTTCCTTAAATGTCATCCAGCATTCAGATCAGTTTTTATAAAATTCTCTCATAGTAATAGGATCTTTCCATAACTGTATTACTAATCTCTTTCCTTCTTCATTCCATGTTTTCTCATTTATCCTTTTTTATTCATTTGCCTGTTTTTATATCTTGCTTGTTTTCCTTCATCTCTATACATATTGCAAGATGATCAGAAAATCATGTTTCAACTACCTGCATTTTCCTATAACTAAACCTTTTGATACTATAAAATCATCTATTTCAGTTCTAAACATACCCCTTTTATAAGTCCATGAATTTTTGCCTCAGAGTTTTAACTTACCATGTCTTATAACTTCTAACATTTTTCTTATATCATTTCCTTTCATTTTATGCTTGCCTCTTAAATCAGAATGAAAGTATCCTGTTATTATAATATTCATATTCATTACTAGATAGTATAAAATCTGATGAAATTAGCTTTCCCTTTCTTTACTATTAATATAAGCATTTGATGTTATAATTCTATATACTTGTTCATTCCACTTTAAATTTACAATGGTTAATCTTCCCATTTTGGTAAAGTTATATCTGATATCGTTACTGCATTTCTATAGAACATAGCTATCCCAGAACATCTCTGATTTCCCAAATTCCAGATTATCTTTCCTCCTCATAGTTTCTCTGTAATCTTTCATAATTTGTTAAACATTGTGTGTCTTCTAATATAATTCTATCTACATCACATGTATTACACCACTCCAAACTTCATATTCTTCTTACTATATTCTTAATACTATTCACATTTACAGAAAGCACTTTAAAATTTTAATTTTTAATTTTCTTTAGGTTCGTGGCTTTATAAGTTCATAATTAGGTTAGGTGCCTTAATGGGCCATTCTAAATCTAACCAATTTCACTCCCAAAGGAGAGAATCAAACACTGCACCTTATGTCTGCGAGTCAGACACCTTAACCATTATACCAACCCCCCCAAGCAGTAGCTGTATATATATTCTTCTTCATACATTTCCTTTCTTGTTTTCTTTTGTACTGATCACTTTAAATGTTCTTTTTCTTTAACCTTTTACCAATAGACTTCTTTGTTCTTTTACTATCCCAATTTGTTTTCTTCATCACTGTTTTTCAGAGTTGTCTTCTGTGTCATGTTATTTTTTCTCATCAAATTTTTCTTCAATGTCAACTACTTCTAAAATTTCTTTTCTTTCTTCAACTACTTCTCTTTCTTTTTATTTCTTTGTTTTGCAATCCATCCATAAATATCCAATTTCAATTCACATTGTTTGTATCATGTCCCATTTCCCCAAAAATATAACATTCTCTTTTTTGCATAAAAATGCCGGTTTGGGTTGATCCCAGTATTTTACAAAAGCCCCATTACCCTCCACATTTATCATGCTTGGTATATGTATATGTTTTTCTCTATTTTTACCACAATATTACAATCGAATCCTCCAGGCCATAAACCTCTTTTATCATAAACTTTTGCAATGTCCAATACTTCTTTACATAAAATTTTCAAATGTTCTTTCAAAGTCTGTCTTTCCACCTCTATTTGAAATTGGACATGAAATTACTTTTTTTCCCTGTTAATGTTTTTGTGGAAAATAAAAATTGTTAAGTTCCCTGTTAATGTTTTATCATGTAAAGATTCCATGGGTTACAGTCTTTCTTTTTTTTCATATTCTCCAAGAAAATTTTCCATTGAAAAAACAGTCTTAAATCTCTCTCTCTGCCATTTCGCACCATGTGGCACATTGGCCAACAAGTGCCCCTCCAGGCACTCATTGCTTCTGTAGTGTTTATGGTTTTTATGGGGTTGAGTTGCTAGCCTGGTACTCAACTCTCCTCGGAAGGCATACCATACACTCACACACACTCACACCTAGGGTCAATTTAGTGTCCAATCCACCTGCAGCATGTCTTTGGAATGTGGGAAGAAACTGGATCAGCCAGAGGAACTCTACTCAAATGCAGGGAGGACATGCAGACATGTGCTTTTACACCCAAAGGAGCTATTAAATTGTCCCACACTTCATACCTGTCCATTTCATCATCTTCTTTACTGTGAAACTTTGCCACTTACTTCTGTTTTTCATTTTCCTCTGCCTTTTTCATACCTGCTACTCTCCTTTTGTCTTCTTTTACTTTCTCTGCATGTTTTCTTTTCCATTTCACCACTATACTTCAGGATTGTCTTTGCATCCTCTTTTTGTATTTTTTCCATAATGCCCCCCCCCCCCCCCCAGGAAATGTCTCCTTCCTTTTCTGGCTCACTCTGCATCACCATTTCCTTGAGTTTATCATCCTGAGAACTTTTTGACTGGAGGGTTGTAATTATACATCCATCATTTGGCAAATCATCTCCATCAAACATATTTCTTTGAACCAGTTCCTCAGAATCCTAGATGCATTGTACAGTGTCGCTATTGTCTTTCTCCTCCATTTCTCTCACTACTCCATTATGTCTTTCCCTCACTGTCTGCCTCCCTGTTTCTCTGGGCCACCTCCATGCCTGGAACAGAAACAGGGGAATGCCGATGCAAAATGAGTCCTACTCACTACAATGATGAGTAGGGGAAGTTCTCAAATGCCCTGACCATATTTCAGTATAAAGTGCCATCTGAGGTCCGTCTCTGAAAAGAAATCTCTAGCTTAGTGGCACTAACTTGGTCAACAAAGAGTAAATAGATAAAAATAAATATTATTATCAGTCTAAGGCCACTACATCTTTGATAAAGCGTGATCATAGTCAGGCACCATAATGCCTGTTTTGCTGCTTCTTCATGGAGCACTAACCTTGGACCACACATAACGTCAGAATAAGTGAGTATATAAATCTTAATGAGGTGAACAGTGAAACTACAGACAAATGCCAGCATGAGTGAGCATTCTTATCCTTATGAAAGTGAGCTCAATAGATTCAGAAAAATTAAAGTAAACACTGGCTTTATCACTCAATATCTCTAAAATAAATGACATTTATAAGTAGATGCTAATATTTCAATCAATTTACTCCGAAAATATTATAATTTTAATCCTTTCCGATAGTTCAGGCGATGATGCACCAAGAAGCAGAACAGATTTTGAAAAAGGCATTTTCCCCAATGGTCAGATTAAGTGAATTCTTTACAATCTCTGAACTTCCTGGTCATGTGACCGAACTGTAGGCTTTCGATGTCAGTTTATGAGTTACAGAGGACAGTAGTTTAGATGTAAAAGTCTAAAGGTAAGTGATGAAACAGTAAAGTTGCACTTGCTGTAACTGGTAGCCAGTTTGTCTTTTGTAATGAAGGATGATGATGTTTTCTATGACCTGACCATGAGATGAAACAGCATATTTTATCTTGGTTTTTTTTTTTAAATAGGTTGATATTGTTGGCATAACTGTGGGAAAACACTGAGGGTACATAATCTAGTTTTGGAATAAGAAGATTTTTGCCAATGGCTTTACTAGTACTGAAAGTTTGAAGGTCAGAAAGATGACACCTTAGCCACTGTTGCTTCAGTATGTTAGGCACACATGCCTCCGAGTGATATCTAAAAGGAAAAGTTGAATCCGGGTAAACTCTTTAGATATATCTGCTGGTAAATACTTTTAGGGAATGGTGTTTTTGTGGGTTTCAGCAGGTGCTCCCGTTTCTATCCACATCCCATGCGATTTTTAAGTGTAAGTGTGAGTATGTGTGTGTGTGTGTGTGTGTGTGCGTGTGTGCGTGTGTGCGTGTGTGTGTGCGTGTGTGCGTGTGTGCGTGTGTGTGTGTGTGTGTGTGTGTGTGTGTGTGTGTGTGTGTGTGCATCTGCAGTTTACAATGACATGGCTCCTCATCCAGAATTAGTTTCTCTACCTTGCACCCATTAATTGCTGGGATGGAATCTGACTCTCCCTTCATCAACCTGAACTGGGATAAGTAGGCAATCAGAGAATGAATGAAAATGAATGATTGGTATTTTTGTTAGACAGCAACCAAATCCAAGGATAGTGGAACTACTTGGGGTGTCTTATCTGATGTCAGTGGGAGAAGGTCATCAACAGAAGTTTATATTCATCAATAGAAGAACACTAATTACCTTGATTATAGCAAGCTCAGATGCTCATAAGCCTAGTACTTATTATACAGCAGGAACTTCTTATTGTAACATTTGTTAATGTCTGTTATGTACTTCACAGATAAAGATTCTGGTTGTCTACTGATGTACTATGTTCTTCATCTGTAAATATGTTGTAAGTAGTTGCTATGTTAAATTGTTAATCGTTATGTAATCCAATGTAACTACTGTCTGTTTATTTTAACTGTGGAGCTTTTCTCCCCGGGCCTCCGCTGAAAATGGACCTATGTCCAGTAGGACACTCCCGGTCAACAAATGTAAATAAATAAATAAATAAATAAATAAATAAAGTTGATATCTCTTGTTTAGGGAGGTCAAAGGTGAAATGGCTGATGAAAAGTCAGAGAATAATAATGACCCTAAAATACAATCCTGAGAGATATTTGTTTTGAAATAACAAATTACTGATGAAATATGGTCAGACATTACTTAGAAAGTACCCTTTATGAAATTATTCACAAGCTCCTCTCAAAACCCCACATTTATGAGTTTATGTTGAAGAGTTAAAAAAAGTCTACACTTTCAAAAAAATTTATATTTTATTTTATTTTGAATGTGTTAACTGGGGTAGAGCACTGATCCCACTGTACCAACTCCATTCTATTATTATACATATTATTCAGTACATCATTAAAGTGAGTTTTTGTCAGATGATATGATTAGCAGAATCTTTACAAGATCACAAGAAATACTTTTTTGCACTTGACCGTACTGTACTGCATTTATAAATTTGTCCTCTGTATTCTGTCTGCATTGTTTGTTTTTCCCTCCCTCCTACACAGGTGGTGTATTCTTAAAGTTGGTGGCTTTAGAATTGCCCTCCCTTGCTGTAAAATTGATTTTGGTCACTCCTTCCATTCTCATCTCATTTGCTCACTCAACTGAGTACAGGGAGATCATTTGGGAACGACTACCCCCTCGCTTTTTTGATTTTGGACATTTCTCCCTGTCCCATCTCATCAGCTCAGTCTACTGAGTACAGAGAGAGCATTTGGGAAGGCCAAACCCCTTAGCTTCTTAATTTTGAACTATCTTCTGTTTCTTCTGTCTCAACTCAGAAAAAAAAAATACACTTTATTTAGCTCCCTTTATTGTTATTGTGTTCTTCCTACTTTATCACCCTATTTTTGCTGTGTGCACTTAAGCTCTCAAGTGCTTTTATTCTGCTGCATTTATTACTTCTTATTAGTAGCCTGATTAAATTTATTCTAAGCATCTTAGTTTTGGTTTTAGCACTTGTGCTTCAGGCCAGTTACTTTACACTTAAGGTATTTCTGGTCTACACTGTTGTGGGCAACTCCTTATCAAAACCATCTCTCCACAAGTCCACCCAATTATTCAGAACACTATCATCATCTTCTTTCGGCTGTTCCCATCAGGGGTCGCCACTGCGGATCACCTGTTTCCATTTCTTCCTGTCCTCTGCATCTTGCTCTGTCACACCAACCACCTGCATGTCCTCTCTTACCACATCCATAAACCTTATCTTAGGCCTTCCTCTTTTCCTGTTACTTGGTAGCTTCATCCTTAGCATCTTTTTCCCAATATACCAAACAAAAACAGTCCATGAACCAAATAAGGAATCAGATGCAAAAACCGGAGAATACAAGAAAAAAAAAAATAATCTGGTTCCGCACAGCAGTGAAGATCAATATGTCCTTTATTGTAGTAGGTAAGCGCTTTCTCTGAATAACATCCGCTTCATCAGACCAACAAAGATAAAATAGCATTTACATTTTTAAACACTAAAACATCCAATCAAAAATCAGATAAAATGTGCATCATAGCCAAAAGCCATGTGATAAAATACATCTGTAGACTATATAGAGCGTTAAAAAAATTGAGCGTTAAAAAATAGAATAAAACAGACTAAATGAACAATATGTACTTAAAACTTTGATTGGATGTTTTAGTGTTTAAAAATGTATCTTTGTTGGTCTGATGAAGCGGATGTTATTCCGAGAAAGCGTTTACCTACTACAATAAAGGACATACTGATCTTCACTGCTGTGTGGAACCAGATTATTTTTCTTTTCCCCAATATACTCAGCATTCCTCCTCAGCACATGCCCAAACCAATGTAATCTTGCCTCTCTGGCTTTGTCTCCAAACCTTCCAACCTGGGCTGACCCTCTAATATACTTATTCCTAATCCTGTCTAACCTCATCACACCCAGTGCAAATCTTAACATCTTTAACTCTGCCACATCCAGCTCAAACTCCTGCCTTTTTGTCAGTGCCACTGTCTCCAACCCATATAACATAGCTGGTCTCACTACCCTCTTGTAAACCTTCCCTTTCACTCTTATAGGTACTCGTCTGTCAAAAATCACTCCTGACACTCTTCTCCACCCACTCAATCCTGGCTGTACTCTCTTCTTCACCTCTCTTCCACACTCACCGTTACTCTGAACTATTGACCCCAAGTATTTAAACTCATCCACCTTCACCACCTCTACTCCTTGCATCCTCACCATTCCTCTATCCTCACTCTCATTCACACACATATATTCTGTCTTAGTCCTGCTGACCTTCATTTCTCTTCTCTCTAGAGCATATCTCCACCTCTCTAGGGTCTCCTCCACTTGTTCCCTACTCTCACTACAGATCAGAATGTCATCTGCAAATATCATAGTCCACGGGGACTCATGTCTGATCTCGTCTGTCAACCTGTCCATCACCAATGCAAATAAGAAAGGGCTCAGAGATGATCCTTGATGTAACCCCACCTCCACCTTAAATGCATCCGTCACTCCCACCGCAGACCTCACCGCTGTCACACTACCCTCGTACATATCCTGTACCACCCTTACATACTTCTTTGACACTCCTGACTTCCTCATACAATACCACAACTCCTCTCTAGGCACCCTGTCATATGCTTTCTCTAAGTCTACAAAAACACAATGCAACTCCTTCTGACATTCTCTGTACTTCTCCATCAACACTCTGAGAGTAAAAATCGCATCTGTAGTGCTCTTTCCTGGCATGAAACCATACTGCTGATCACTAATCATTACGTCCCTTCTTAACCTAGCTTCCACTACTCTTTCCCATAATTTCATGCTGTGACTGATCAATTTAATCCCTCTGTAGTTACTACAGCTCTGCACATCACTCTTATTCTTAAAAATCGGTACCAAAACACTTTTTCTCCATTCCTCAGGCATCCTCTCACTTTTTAAGATTTCATTAAACAATCTGGTTAAAAACTCCACTGCCATTTCACCTAAACACCTCCATGCTTCCACAGGTATGTCATCTGGGCCAACAGCCTTTCCATTCTTCATTCTCTTCATAGCTATCCTTATTTCCTCCTTGCTAATCCATTGTACTTCATGATTCACTATCCCTACATCATCCAACCTTCTCTCCCTCTCATTCTCTTCATTCATCAACCCCTCAAAGTACTCTTTCCATCTCCTCAGAACACTATGTGTGGACAATTCTCATCAGTTTTGCCTGCCAGCCTGGTCAACATGGGCATACTGAGACAGTGTAGCAACTGCCTCATATTTACTGACAGCCGTCTTCTCCTAGCACATAATTCTATTACTTGCAAGAAATGCATCTACATCAGTTACCTGGAATCCATAGTCTCTCGCTACTCCTGACAAAGAGGAGATTGCCAGCACAAACACCACACCACTCACATCACATAGCCAAGCCCAACACACACCCACCTTTGCAGTTGTCCTCAATAAAAATTAACTTAAACAACAGAGACCTCTAAAACACACTCATAAACATTCCACACATAACACCAAACACATCACACATTGCAGACAACACACCAATGTCTCACAAACACAGCCCATAAAGCAAAACAATAAACCATCAAAGTCCATAAGGCATAACTATAAACCAAACATAGTAGTCATTGGCGACTCAGTTGTGAGACACACTGATGTCCCCCTTACCAGTCTCAACAAGGAGAAGGTCACAGTCAGTTTTCTGTCTGGTGCCAGAATCCACCAAATCACGCATGTACTTAAGTTTCTCCACAACAACCGCAAGTATGACTCTGCCATTGTCCATATTGGTGTGAAGGACTTGAGACGTACCTCTCTGGACTATATGAAGCGAGACATAGTTTCATAGTTTAGTACTAGGCTATCTGCCCTGGGGCATTTGTAAGCCTAGCCATAGTGATGTGGCTTTTGCCACCCCATGAAATGGTACAAAAATGTACAGAATAGATTTAGAATACTGTGTCTCTGTCTAGTAGTGACATAGTGAAGGTCCCCTTATATAATAGAATTAGTTTACTGTGCCCCTGTCTAGTAGTGACACAGAGGTGACCCCTGGGGTAAACCTACGATCTCCCATCCACTCATCAAGATTTCTCTTGAAGAGGGTTAGTGAGGGGCTCTGCCTAACATGAACTGGGATTCTGTTCCAGAGCATGGGAAGCCTCTGGGTTATGAATCTATCCCTCCAGCATGTCCTATTCATACTTGTGCCGAGGTTTAAGTCTTTAGCTCTCGTGGTTCTGATGGATTTGGATTTTTTGAGGTGGAGCATGTCCATCAGTTCCTGAATGGACATGGCCTTGTACGTCAGGCACAGATCACCTCTGACAAGGCGGTATGCTACTGAATAGAGCTGGAGTTTCTTTAGTCTGGCAGAATAAGACATATGTTGGAGACCCTTGATCCTCTTGGTGAGGTACGTTTGTGGTCTCTCCAGCTGTTGCAAATGCCGGGTGAGGTACATACCAAATGGGGCATTGTACTCAATCATGGGTCTGATGAGGGAGGAGTATAAGGGTACAATGACATCCTTGGATCTGGATGTGAATCCCTTCATGATAAGGTGTGCAAGGTAGAATGTCTTTCTAAACACTTTGGCAACATGGGTGTCAAATGAGAGGACGCTGTCGACTTGGGTCCCTAGGTCTCTGATTACTTTTTCCATACTCAGTGGGTTGCTGTCTATGTGATAATTTGTGGGTACTTTGTTTTTCCCAAAGGGGATGACTATACATTTTTTGGCATTTAGTTTAAGGCCATGACTCCGGCACCAGTTGTCCATTTCTGTGAGGCCTTTTTGTAGGATGTATGTGTCCGCTGCTGTATCGACTATGGCGCCTAGTTTGCAGTCATCTGCGAACTTTGTCAGCCACAACCCTCCCATGTTTGCTTTAACATCTGAGAAATAAATGCCGAACAAGAGGGGTCCCAGGACAGATCCCTGTGGGACACCACTTGTGACTGGCTTTGAGTCTGACATTGCTCCAGTGATTTTAACTTTATGGGTTCTGTCCTTTAGCCAGGTTGCAACCCATCTAGTGACATAAGGGTTTAAATTTAAGCTGTTGAGCTTATCTATGATGCCTGAGTGGGGTATTGTGTCGAAGGCCTTAGCCAAGTCCAGGTAGGCTGTATGGACTGCTTTGCCCTCATCAATGGCTCTAGTGACTGTTTCGAAAAAGTCAACCAGGTTCAAAAGGCAGGATCTTCCCTTTACAAAGCCGAACTGGGTGGAATCAAGTGTCTGTAGGTCCCCAATGTCTCTGTTTATGAGTTCCATAATGATTCTCTCCATAGCTTTGCAGACCAGGCTGGTTAAGCTTATGGGGAGGTAGTTCCCAGGGTCTGTAGAGGTACCCCCTTTGTGGAGTGGGACCACTGTTGCTGTACGCCAGTGTTCAGGTACATATCCTGTAGTAAGGCTAAGGTTAAATAGTATTTTTATGTGCGGGTTTAGCTCCTCAGTTCACGTAGCACGCAACCCGGGATACCGTCAGGTCCCATTGATGCTGTGTTTTTAGCTTTGCTGAGGGCGGCTTTCACCTGGACATCTGAGATGACAGGAAGATTACATTCAGATGGGATAAGTATTTCTTCTTTTGGGGGTAAGGGAGGGGAGAAATTTGCACTGAACCTGTCAGCCAGAATGTTGGCAATATCTGTGGGTTCAGTGTATTTTTTGTTGTTGTGAACTAACTCTGAGCATATCTGAGGGTTTCCACCCAGGTTTCTAACATAGCTGAAGAAGGCTTTGTGGTTATCTTTAGTGTCCTTAGCGATTTTTCTCTCAAAGTTGGCCTTCGATGTTTTTATGAGAGAACATAGTTTTCTGCTAGTGTTGATCAGAGATGTCTTCCCTTTATGGGATTTTACTCTGTCGTGCAGTAGCTTCCTTCTTTTGTTATACAATTTGTTAATGGCTGAGGTCCACCAGACAGGACACTTGCCTTTGGTGGAGAGGGTCTTGGATTTATTTGGGATTGCATGATCCATGCATTCTTGGAGATGCCCATAGAAAGCATTTGTGAAGGATTCAGCATTGTGGGATGTGGTATCCACTGGCCCAGTGGGCTTAAAGGATACCATCTCAGTCTTAAGAAGAGTGAAGTCTGCTTTTGAGAAGTTTTTCACTGTGGTCTTTTGTGCTGGGGGTGGAGGTGGGATATGTATATCCAGGGTGATTAGTTTGTGGTCAGATCTCACTAGTGAGGGGTATACCTCCGGTGTGGAGCATTTTGTCCCCATGTTTGTGATGATCAGGTCTAGTATATTATCTCCCCTAGTGGGAGAGGTGACTAGTTGTTCCAGTGCATTTGAATTTATGAATTCAAGGAACCTTTGGGCTAGGGTGTTAGGGCTAGAATAATGTACCCAATCTATGTTAGGGTAGTTGAAGTCTCCCAGTATGATGGTATTTTGTGATACATTCATATCCTCCAATGTCTTCAGGAAGGCTGAGTGGGGTTCCTGAGATTGGGAGGGTGGTCTGTAACATGCTACCAGTTGTATAGCAGTTTTGCCTGTGATTAGTTGCACCTTTATGGTCTCCGATGCTTCATGTGTTGCTACTAACCTGGAGGTGTGGGTGTCCTTGATGAATATGGACACTCCCCCTCCCTTTGTGGTTCGGCCCGGGTTTTGGGGCCAAAAAGCATGATACGAGGTATAGCCTGGTAGCACTAGGATGCTCTCAGGAGCCTTGAACCAGGTTTCAGTTATGGCACAGACGTCGATGTTCTCCATACTGAGGAGTGCATCGAGTGTCTGCATCTTGAGATTTAGACTTCTGGTGTTGAGCAGCATTACCCTTAGTTTTTTTCCATTTTTGTTTTCTAAGGAGGTGGGTTTGTCTTTTGAGCCTTGCCTAAAAAAGGCACTATGGGGGTGGCAAGAGCCTTAGCCAATATCTGGAAGCCCAGTGGTGACAGGTGCAAGCCGTCCCTTGCGAAGCAGCGTGGCTTGCCCAACATGTCATCCCAAGCAGACAGACATTGGATCCCCTTAGAATGACACCAGTACTTGAGCCAATTATTAAAGCTGATCATCTTGTCTTTGTATTGTGGCATAATTCTTGGTGAGGGCAAGATGCTGCTCAGGGTCAGGGTCATACCAGCCTGGGCTACATAATCAGAGAGCGCCTCTATGTCTCTTTTCATGTAGTCCAGGGAGGTACGTCTCAGGTCATTCACGCCAGCATGGACAATGACGGAGTCATATTTTTACTTGCTTTGGAGTGACCTGAGTGCGTGTGTTATGTGGCGGATCCTAGCTCCCGATAGGCAGCTCACAGTCACCCTCTCCTTGTTCAGCCTGGTGAGCGGGACATCAGTGTGTCTGACTATAGAGTCACCTATTACTAGTGTATTAGGCATGGTGTTTGGCCTTAAGGGCTGTGATTGATTGACACACTGATTTATTGAAGTATGTGTTGCATGTGTTTTGTTTTGAAGTGGTGGATTTTTTGGATGTCTGCTTTGGGAGCCTCTGTTGTTTTGGTAAATTTTTAATTAGAGCCTCCAAGTATGTCTTTTTGTTTTTATGTGTTTGGTTTGCAGTTGTGGTAGGTCTATGTGGCACTGGGTTTGTTGTGTGTGTGGTTACCATCTCCTCCTGTCTGGTCATGCCAGCCCTGAGTTGAGAGAGTTCAGCCTCCAGTTTGGCTATATAGTTGCATCTCATGATGTTGCATGATTGAACTCTCAAGAGTATGTGTCCCAAGCAGCTTTGACCCTAGCCCTAAGCTGCATCCTACCTTCACCAAGAATGTTACCACAATACCAACAAAGAATAATTGACTTCAGCAATTGTTTTAGTTTCTGGGATCCAGTAAATGTCTGCCTGGGAAGACATGGTGGACAGGCCTCATTGCTTTGCCAGAGATGGCCTCCACCAGTCACCACTGGCATCCTGGATCCTGGCCAAGGCTCTCACCTCCAGCATTGTGCCTTTTTTAGGCAATGTCCCAAAGACAAATCTTCCAACATAAAAGATATGTCAAAAAACAAACTGACTGTCATGCTGCTAAATGTTAGGAGCCTTAACATGAAAATGCACTCACTGGAGGCTCTCCTTGCACTGGAGATGCTGATGTCTGTGCGGTCATGGAAACCTGGTTCAGGGCTGTGGCTATACCAGGCTTTACCTCATTCCACAGATTCTGACCACAAAATGAGTTCAGGAAGACTAAGGGTGATGGAGTCCCTTATCTTCATTAAGGACAGGCACACCTCCAGACTGGTCTGCAAGCATGATGCACTGGAACTAACTCAGGTGCAACTGACAGTTGGCAAGACACCCATCCAAGTTATAGCCAGCTATAGACCCCATGACTCAGGACACCCACTCCTCTTACCAAGATCTACTTGACTTCATCAAGGTACCCCCTAACACCATGATCCTTGGTGACTTCAACTACCCCACCATACACTGGGTGAACTATTCCTGCACTAATGCACTCACTCAGTAATTCCTTGACTTCATCAGTTCTATTGCACTAAACTAGCTTGCCTCATCCCCCACAATTGGAGATAACATTCTGGACTTGGTTCTCACCAACATGGGTGACTGCTACACCACTCCCGTATTA
Source organism: Protopterus annectens (assembly GCF_019279795.1). Taxonomy (NCBI): domain Eukaryota; kingdom Metazoa; phylum Chordata; order Ceratodontiformes; family Protopteridae; genus Protopterus; species Protopterus annectens. The sequence continues at coordinate 1,559,419,485 of NC_056726.1, forward strand.
TGTTCTTCCCTGGTGAGATCAGATCATTGGACTGTCTCATTCGAAGTTTCTATGCCCCCATTCCCCCCAGCTGTAACCAAGCTAAAAATCTTCTCAAAAGCTGACTACAACCTCCTAAGGGAGGGTATCTGTAGCTTCACACCACCACCCTCCTCAGAGGATGCAGATAACAATGCTGAACAGTACGCCAGTGCAGTATACAAATACCTGTACAACTGCATGGACTCAGCCATACCCAACAGAACTAAAACCTGCGCCTCAAGGAAATACAAACCTGTTTGGTGGACATCCTCTATCAACAGGCTTTACAACAAAAGGAAAAAAGCTGTTGTCCAAGGGTATAAAGGAACAAATTCCGAATTGGAAGAACTCCCTCCTTAGCTTCAACAAACAAATTAGATCACTAGTGAAAACCTCCAAGGCCAATTATGAATCAAAACTAGCCTCTGAAACAAAGGGAAATCACAAAGCCTTCTTCAGTTACATTAGGAACCTCCATGGCAAAGCCCAGGTTTGTCCTGAATTAGTACTTAACAGTATCACTTATACTGATCCTGTTGACTTAGCCAACCTACTTAGCCAGTGCAAACTTCACCCCATCCCCCCCAAAGGCCCTTTTGACATCCCTGATACTTGTCCTGCACCTCATATCTCCATAGATCAAGTGTTAAAGACCCTATCCAAGGCAAAGAACACAGCTTCCATGGGACCTGATAGTATCCCAGGCTGTATTCTGCACCATCTCCAGCAAGAACTGGCTTTGTCATTGAGTACCCTATTCAACCAAGCCTAAGTACAGGCTTCATTCCAGCAGAGTGGCGAGCTGCCATTGTCATCCCCTTGTAGCAAGGTGGTGCCACTACTGACCCTGGAAACTATCTCCACATTAGCTTGACAAGTCTGATCTGTAAAGCCATGCAGCATATCATTATGGATCTCATAAACAAGGACATAGGCAATCTTCAAGCACTTGACCCCAACCAGTTTGGATTCGTCAAATGCAGTTCTTGCCTGTTGAACCTGGTTGACTTCTTTGAAACTGTCACCAAGGTCCTGGATGAGGGAAAGTCAGTACATACAGCTTACCTTGACTTGGCCAAGGCCTTTGACATAATCCCCCACTCAGACATCATTAAAAAGCTAACACGACTTGGCATAAAACCCTATCTCATCAGGTAGGTGGCCAACGGTCCCACCGACAGGACCCTCAAGTGAAAATAGGCACCTCCTCCTCCAATAGCAGACCTGTCATTAGTGGAGTTCCCAAGGGATCTGTTCTGGGACTCCTATTGTTTAGCATCAAATTCTCAGAGGGCCAGGCAAAGACAAAAGGCCTGTGGCTTACCAAGTTTGTGGATGACTGTACATTGGGTGCTGTTATTGACTCCCTAGATGATGTTAACATACACTGCAAGAGGGTCTCACAACAACTAATGACTGGTGCCAAAGTCATGGCCTCTAGCTAAATGCAGAAAAATGTATCATCATACCATTCAGCAGAAACATGGCTCCTACTAATTACCACATCAACGGCAACCCCCTAAACACATAACTTGTGGTGAGACCTGGGTACTCAGGTTGATAACCCTCTCACATTCAACCATCATGTAGCGGTAGTGGTCAGAAAAGCCTTTTACTTGGTTCATCTCATAAGTAAAGGGATTGCATCCAGAAAAAAGGACCTCTGCACCAACTGGAAAGGCCACAGAAATACCTCACAAAGAGAATCCATGGCCTCCAACACCTGTCCTATGCGGACAAGTTCAAATCACTATCACTCTACTCAGTCTTGTACAGATTGCTCAGAGGTGATCTGTGTCTCACCTACATGGCAATCTCAGACCCTGCTGTACTAGAGATGCTCCATATCTATAAGTCTAACTCCTCACTCATTACTGGCTTGAAAGGCCTGAATCTAATATGCAACATCAACAAAACCTGCTGTAGAGATAGGTTGCATCCCAGAGGCTGCCCATCTCTTGAATAGACTTCCAATACACGTCAAACAGAGTGCCTCACTGATCTCTTCAAGTGTAACCTTGATGAGTGGATGGGAACCACACATTTGTCCCAGGGGTTCCACCTGTGTCCCTCATTTACAGGGGTGACAAATACTGAATGAGGTTTCCTTTTGGGGAGAAACTCTTGGCTAGGCTTGTAAAGGCCACAGGGCCATTAGCCTCGTAACCTCCTATGATCCAATGAATATGCATTAGAAAATATAAAGATGAACACACAGACAGACTGCAAAACATACAACATGCAAGGTAATATCAAATGATGTCTGCCTAGCAAATTAAACATAACTTTTTAATATTTTCTGATGAGCATACATTTACCAGCACTGGCCACAAAATGGCTTTCATGAAAAAAAGTAAACTAAAGACTGCCAAAGATACCAAAATCAGCTGGAGAAATGAATCTCTTCTTTGCTTTCCTTGTTATGAATGACCAGCATTACTTACTCCTTCACCTAAGTAGAACCAGTAGTAACTCATGATGAAGAAAACACCTGTTCCAGAGACTTAAACCTATGCAGTCACATAAAAAATACCAGATGACAGGCATCTGGTATGCCGGTGACCCAATAACACAGCAGTCCGAGCACCTCACCGCAGAAGACCAAAAACATAAAATAAAAATAAAGTAAATTGCCTTAAGATAGGCAAACCTGAGCCTAGAAACCTGAGTGCATTTTGAAAAGGAATAGAAGAGAAAAGAAAGGATGAAGAACACGGAAGAGTAAAGAAATGGAGATGAAAGGCGCGGGGATATGGCTGGTGAAAATATCATGCTTGCGTCAATCTAGTCAAAAATAAAGGACCTGAAACATGTAGTAAATGAGACCCTGTTGAGTTAGGAGAGGATTAGGCAAGGAGTTGATTAGCATTCAATTGTTATCCAGGGCTTGAGTGAGGAGAACATGGAACTGCAGATGAGAATGGAAGCAGTCGAGGCTTGGGCAAACTATACAGAGCAGAAGTTGATAGATTTGGAAGATCCAGCACTATGGAAGAGCATGAAAATCAATCGTATTTGAGAAAGATGGAAAGGAATAGACTGCAAGGGAGAACAGAGAGACAGCTAGATCAAGATGGATGACAAAGACATATATATTGAGAGGGTGCACAGGACAGCACGGCACCCATATGAAGAGGGGAGGAAATATCCATGGCTAATAACTGTAAGATTTCTCTCGTGACCTCAAGGAGAGAATCTTGAATCAGGCATGGGAGCCAGGTACAAAACTGGTGATGGAAGACAAAAGAGTGTACGTTATACAGACCAGGACTTTGTTTATAAGACATGAAGGAAGCAGAATGTTTTCTCCCCTACAATACAACTGCACAAAGAGAAGGGAGTTCAGTGGAGGCTCTTATATCCTGCAGTTTTCAGGATTCTCCTTAATGGGACTACTAAGGTAGTAACTGACCCTAAATAAGGGCTCAACATTGTTCAAAAGACAGTTAATTAAAAGAGTTTACAGTAGGCTATAGAGCAACAACAAGAACTGGCCAAGGCACTTAAACATAACTATCCCCTGAGTAGGAGCAGTTAAACCTAGATGCTGTGGAGACAGGGGGATTTGGAATATCACATTTGGACATTATAAGCTTATAAAGGGAGAGTTCTTAATCACAGTAAGTACTGTTTTCCACCATTACTTTATGAGATGAAGGTTGTTAAAGATATGCATGGAATGCCAACCATGGGGAGGGAAAGTACAAGCTAGAAACAATTTCTGTTGCATCATCACCGTGAGTTCATAGCAAGCTGACCTAGAAGTGTCTCTCCTTATGGATGTGGTGTCTTAAGTAAGCCACTGCACTCTAGACATGGGAGGAGGCACAGATTGTATTAAAATGAAATGTAAAATGCATGTACAATTTGCTGTGATTGTCATACTTATTCATAACCTGCAATATGAAAAGTAACAGAATTAAGGTGAGGTAAAATGAGTGGGAGGGGGCAGAAGTGGTAAGTGAATCATGTGCTGGGAAACCAGCAATATGACAGCACTTGAGACAGATTCGCAGATGTAAATTAGGATAGCAAAATACAAATAAAAAGGTAATTATAATCACTGCTTTAAAAAAAATATAATAAAGAGATAATCTTAGAGAAGTCTCAAGAAAGTTATTACTGAACAACAACCCCCTCTAAGGATTGGTATGAAACATGAGTATGAGATGATAATGAAACGTATGGCTGGCTATAACCTGTACGATAAAGAGTACTATACTGGTGGTTACATGGAACACATACGGGTGGGAGTAAGGATCAAACTTAATTTACAGACTTTAATGGGTACCTACTACAATATGAGCAGCATGTAGGTAGGGAAAAAGAATGGTGGGTAAAGGGGAATGAATGCAAAGAGGGGAGATGCTCCTTCATTGCTGAATGCACTGTCACAATCATGACAGGAGAGGAGCTATTCAGCCATAACTAGTGTAAAATTAGACCTGCTAAAGATTGGAAGCTTTGCTTCATATAAATACAAAGTTACAACTAGTTTTGTTTAGAATGGGGGGTTGGATGAGTCAAAAACAAGACACAATATGGATGTAGACGGGAGGAGGACCAAAGAAAAAGTTATTGTTCTAGAGAATAAATGTTGGGAAAGGGTTAAGCTTCAAATATGGGCTTTGATAAACTGAGTATAATCTTATGGAAGCAATAAAATAAAGAGAGACAGACTCTACTTGATAGAGGCACTGGGAACTAGCAATGGGCAGCACAATGCCAGGGCACTTCTATGGGCTAGGCTTGTAAAGTTTCCAGGGCCATTAGCCTAGTACACACCTATGAACTTATGAAAGGATACTTGGTATTATGAGGACCCAAAAAACAAACTTAATAGTGGTGCAAGAAACATGTATGACACAAGAGGAACAAGGGAAAATGAAAGAGGGGGCTATAGTTTGGCCGCATTTGTAGCATGGGGGACAAAACAGAGAAGAGGGGTAGCAGTACTAATGAGAAAGATGCTACCCGTATGGATAAAGGAAATTCTGGAAGATACGAAAGGGAGGAAAACTGGCATCAAGAGTAGATTAGAAGGACAAAGAATCACTATAGTAGCCATATACCTTCCTTCACAAACCAATATAAAAGCAATGAAAGAAATCTTGGCAGCGATAATAAAATTCCAAGAGGATGTAGAACTTATCACAGGGGACTGGAACTTCATGACTGACAGGAAGGATGTTAGCAAAGACCCCAGAAGGAGAAGGATAGATAGTGATGGCAAGGTCATGAGAGACTATCTGAGGGAGCCTGGGTGGGTACACATGTGGAATTAGTGCATAAGACAACAAAGTGTGAGGAATGATTTCATTTCTTCTCTCATGGCCAGCAAATGTGGTCAAGGATAGACAAAGGATATATTACAAGGAGCATAAAGGCAATGTTCAAGGCATGGAGTGGTGCCCTAGCATTCTCAGATCACGGAGCACAAAAAAAATGGAAATAAAGCTGCAGAAAGATAGTGAGTTACTCAAACATGAGAGACTTCCACAGTATTTACTGAAACAGGAAAGAGATAGAGATTGGTTATGTAAATCAACAAAGGAATGGAAAAAAAGAGGGGAAAGGTGAAGATGTAGATAGGGATAAAAATTAAGAAAGGAATACTGCATGATTTACAGAAAGGATTGTTAAATAAACCACAGTACAGAGGAAGAAAGAGAGAGAGAGAGAGAGAGAGAGAGAGAGAGAGAGAGAGAGAGAGAGATGGAAAATGAATTAAAGGATATGCAAAAGAGAAGAAGCGGTGAAGGGTAACCTAGACAGGAAGACAAGGATAAAGAAAGGATGACACTTCACATGTGAGAAGCATGGGAAGACAAGAGAATATGGGACAAGAAAGTGGCAATAGAAAAAAAAATCTTCTTTGGGAATAACCCCAAAAGCAACTATAATGTTAGCTGTTAGGTTGACTTAAAAAGAAGTAGAAAGGGAAATACAGAAGATACAACACAGAAATACAAACAAAGAAGCAGAGAAGCTGGGAGAGATCCTTGGGAAGTGTAATCGATACTATGAAGGGTTATACAGTGAAGCTCAGCAAGATGAGGAATCACAGATAGCAGGGGGGCAGGAAGGGGAGACAGAAAACATGACAGAGTTGATGGCAGGGGCAAGAGATAGTCTAGTGGAAGAGATAAGTGACATGAAATTTGTACAGTGTGGGGAAAATTGACTAAGAGGAACTCGGCAGGCAGCAATGGATTTTGGAAGCTAGTGAAGGATGATATATTAGAAATCTGGTATAAGTTATTCAAAAAAAAATTACAGGGGGTTAATCCTCCCATATCCTGGGAATCAGCAATTATAGTAGTAATTCACAAAGATGGGAAAGATCCATTACACCCAGCCTCATACAGGCCAATATTAATAATTAACCATGATTATAAATGTTTTATGCAGATGTTGGCCAACAGAATAGGGAGGCTGCTACCAGGAATAATTCATAAAGACCAAACAGGATTTGTGGTGGGTAGAGGGATAGCAGACAGTTTAATTAAGACTTTATTGACTAGACAAGATGCCCATATAATGTCTTGAGATGCAGAGAAAACGTTTGATTGAGTTAGATGGAGTTACTTATGGGAAGTGAAAGAAAAACAGGATTTCCCAGCAGGTTGTATAGAACTTTTGAAAAGATGTTACAGCAGTTCATCAAATAGAGTTAAAATAAGAGCTAGACTCTCAAATGAGACCCCTATTTCTCAGGGAACTTATCAAGGGTGCCCTCTTTCACCATTGTTGTTTGCACTATACTTAGAGCCCCTAAAACAAAGGATTAGAAATTCAAGGATGAAAGGATACAGATAGAGAAGAAGGGGGCTGTTAATATAAGTATCCACAAATGATGTGTTAACACTAACAGTCAGTCATGGATACAATAGAATAAACATAGAATATACAAAAAACTGAAAGTATAGCCAGCAAGTTGGAAAATAATTAAATGAAGTTAGACCAGAGGATGCAAATCATTAAAAGGAAAATATTACCCTTGCATATACACCCAGGGCAGATATTTTACCAACTACAGAGCAACAGCAATTCTCAAAAAAGTAAACTACAGTTAACAGATTTTATTTGGGAATCTAAGAAACCAAGGGTGGCTTGGCAGACCCTAATAAAATAGGTGAATGAAAGAGGCTTAGGGGTTCCAGATATCAAGACAGAACTACAAGTATGTATGGTTGCAAATATATTAAAGATGATAGATATAGCCTATAAGCCCATATGGAAAGAGATGATCTGAGAGGAAGAGCAAAGAGGGACTGACCAAACAGATGTAGGGATAATGTTAAACACTGACAGGAAAAAGCTAGCATTAGCCTAGTTAAAGGAAAACAAAAAGGTGTTTGGTGCCAAATGGGGAAAAGAAAATGAGAAAAATGGAACGAGAAGATTATCCTGATTTGAGACAGGTCTCAGGACAGGCATAACCAATCAATGTCATGGAGATGGAGTCAGAAAGAAAGACAGATTAGATACTGGCCAAAAATAATAATGTGTAATGAGATTAAAAAACTGGGTAGAGATACAACAAGAGCATCAATTGGTAAGAAATTTAGAATTTGAATAGAAAGGGTTGAGTAAGATCTGAAAAGATTTACATAGAAGAATTGGAGAAGATCAAAACACTCGAGATAATATCAGAAAGAGAAGAAAGAAAAGGGAGGGTAGGCAGTTTAAATTTTTAATATGTTTAGGAAGGAGATGGTTATAAGAGGGGGAAGAAAAATGTAGGCGTGACCTAAAGAATAAATGAGAGAGGTAAATAGGACATCATGTGGAAGAAAGATACCCAGATAGTTCCAACAGTAGTAGGAGCAACAGGTCTTATAAAATAGAGTCTACAATCGTATTTAGATATGTTACCAATACATGCAACTCCGTACAAATTGCAGAAGGAGTCATTAGTGGGCACATTGCAGGTGTTGCGAAAAGCAATTTTGTCTGACATCAAAGAGTGAAACAATACTAATTTCATGAGCTTTAACCACACTTTGACTTAGGAATGGGGTACATTCCCATAATGGTATTAGAAACACAAAAGATTTGGAGAAATAAAAAAAAAAGAGGGGATGAACTTAGTGGAATGGAGAAAAATAAGAGAGGTACCTAAGACAGTCACAGAAGACTGCGAGTTCAAATATTTACATGGAAATACCTAGACAAGTATTTTTATAAACTGCATAGATAATATAGACTATTGCATTATTGCATAGATAATATAGACTATAACAGGTATATGTTCGAGATGTGAAATGGAGAGGGCCACCTGTTTCCTGGGAATGTCATGAACTGAAAGGGTCAAGGCAAAAAGCAGGAGAGTTAGTGACTGGTGTGTTTCAGTGAAAGGAAGTCCTCACAAGGAAGACATACTTCTTAGGATACTCTAACATGGTAGCAAAGGAAATAGGTAAAAAAAAAGTATAACTAAGAAATGGAAAAAGAAGAAGGCACAAGAGAAAGGAGAGATAGAACACATGAACCGCTAGCTGGAGACAGCAGAAATAGAGGAAGGAGAAGAAAGGGAGCACAGGAAGAAATGGTACACATGGATGCAATATGTAAATCAGAGCAAACTAGGGAATAAACAGAGACAGTCTTAGGGCACACTCATCCAAGGGAGGGGCGAATAAGGGGGTTGGACATAGTTCGGGCACATAAAGAACTAAATACTGGGAAAAAAGCTATGCTAGATCACATGAGTTATATGAAAATAAACAAGAAAGGTGAACAAGTGATATATACTTTTTTAAGTTGAGAAGGAACTGTACACAAGTTGTATTTCAGAGATGCTGATAATGTTAGTGAAGCTTTGGTTCTTGACTGATCTCAATGTAACTTAATTAAGAAGTTAATGTTATTAAGTAAGTTTTGTCTGCATTTAGTTAAAGATCAGTCAAAAAAGGTATTAATTTTAACGTTAGAAATTTTAAGTGATTCTATTGTATTTTGAGTGCCACGTAAATTAAAGATGTGTGGTCAAAATAAATAAATAAATAAATATACGTTCATGTGTGTTTCTGCTGGGTACTCCGGTTTCCTCCCATGTTACAAAGACATGCGTCTAGAGCACTTCTTCCCCCGGCCTCCACTGAAAATTGGCTTCCTTCCAAGTTGGACTTTCCCAGTAAACAAATGTTAAATAAATAAATAAATAATTAATTAAGCAAGTAAATAAATAAATAAAGAACATGTCAGGTACCCAACCTAACATATTCCCCATTTCTGGAATAGGCTGCTCTTACCAATCAAGCAGTGTACTTCCTTAACAACTTTTGCTGATATTTTTCAGAGATGCTACCCCAGCTTCTTGATGCTAACTAAAGTTTGGTCGAGCTACAAAGGCTTTGTTTTGAACACATGAAATGACATTACCGGGCTTCAACTAACGGAGAAGGAAAAGAACAGAGCTTACAAGAATAACAATAGCATTTCTGAATGATGTTATTATTTTTAGGAATTTAGTAAGAAGCTTCCCTTAAGGAGTTGAGGTTTGGTATAATGGTTAAAGTATCTAACTCACAGACACAAAGTAAAAGGTTTAATTCTCACCTTTGATAGAAATTGGCTACAGCTGAAATGGCCCACAAGAGCATTTCATTAGTATGTTTAAATATATGATGATACTGTGTTGTTAATGAGCACACATTGCTTCAGACAATTTAATTGGGTTATACTTGAGCTTAGAGAAGAATTTTGCAAAACAGTTCAAAGTTTGGCTATCATGCAGACTGAATCTATTCCCTGATGGACAGGCAAGCAATTGTAAGCTGCAGAGAACATCCTGGCAATTCATCAATATTACCAAAGCAACTTACATTACAAAAAAAAAAAAAAAAAAAACAGTTGGGCAATTTTAACAATCAAAAAATTCTGGAATGAGCTGACTTGCTAACAGGAATGAAAAGAACATAAAATAAAATAATCCTCTAAAAGAATGGGAAGTCTTGTTCAGAACCTAAAACTATAGATAAGTATCCAGCATGCTTTTCTGGCATCTACAAGACATGCAACAGACTGTAGCAACATAGAGAAGGACATGACTTGAAGAGAGCATGATTTTGGTTTCTTACTGTCATTCTCTTTCCACTGTGCTTAGTCTTCATGACACAAAAAATACCAGGTAGTTACCCCATGCTGAAGTCCAGGATTTGATAGTCTTCATCCAGATCTCCCAAGAGCTTGCTCTACTTTCGCCTCTCTTCTCCCCATTTCTGGTGTACTTCCTGAGTTATGAAAGCTGGTCACCACTGTCCCCTTCTCAGTACCAAATGATCTACCTCACTGTCTGTTATTCCCTATTCCAGGCAAAGTCCTGGACAGTGAATTTTGTTCCCTATAACCCAAAGACCCTATTGAACCATATGGTCTTATCACAGACATCATGAATTTCCAAAGGGTCATAGCACCCTCAGAGTACTCACCTGTTTTACAAACACCATATATCATAGGTTCTTACTAAGCTTATAGCCAAAAGAGACCATCAAGAAGCTCAGTCAAGTCACCCCAAATGTTTAGAGATAAACAGTGTTGCCCATTAAGTAGACCTTCTCCCCATGACCTTAGTGAATACTGGTGATAACCAATCCAGTCATTCAGGGTAGTTTTAAAGTTTGCTGGTGTAGTATTCTGCTTAAAACATAATGGCAGCCTATTCCAGAAATGGGGGGGGGGTATGTTGGATTAGGAATCTGTCACACCATCTGGTGTTGTTAATGGAATAGGGTAGGTTTAGGTCTCTAGAATGGGTATTTGATTAACCACGTGTTCAGTTTATACCAGAACATGGATGCAGGTAACTTTACAGGAGTGATCTTTGTACACTTAACCCAAGCTTTTGGCTCCATTTCCCATCTTCTGCTACTAAAGGAACTGGAAGACAGTGGGTTATAAAATACCTCATTTAATTTATTTAAAGACTATTTGTGTAACCAAAACTTTCATGTATTGGCTAACAGAACTCCTGATAGCTTACACTGTATTCTTTCTGGGGGCAGTTCTAGAACTTATTTTATTGATTTTCTCCGTATATTCTATCCACTTTAAGAATTTCTAAAGATATTACTTGGAGGTGCAATCACCCAAGTTCTCATTGATGTCCCACTAAATGATCCTGTAACTATGCACAACACTTCTTCTTCTTGTTTTTCTTTCGGCTGTTCCCATTAGGGGTCACCACAGCAGATCATCTGTTTCCATTTCTTCCTGTCCTCTGCATCTGGCTCTGTCACACCAACCACCTGCATGTCCTCTCTAGCCACAAACATAAACATTATCTTAGGCCTTCCTCTTTTCCTCTTACCTGGCAGCTTCATCCTTAGCATTCTTTTCCCAATATGTCCAGCATCCCTCCTCAGCACATGTCCAAACCAACTCAATCTCGCCTCTCTGGCTTTGTCTCCAAACCGTCCAACCTGGGCTGACCCTCTAATATACTTATTCCTAATACTGTCTACCCTTGCCACACCCAGTGCAAATCTTAACATCTTTAACTCTGTCACATCCAGCTCTGACTCCTGCCTTTTTGTCAATGCCACTGTATCCAACCCATATAACATAGCTGGTCTCACTACTCTCTTGTAGACCTTCCTTTTCACTCTTACTGGTACTAGTCTGTCACAAATCACTCCAGACACTCTTCTCCACCCACTCCACCCTGCCTGTACTTTCTTCTTCACCTCTCTTCACACTCACCATTACTCTGAACTGTTGATCCCAAGTATTTAAACTCATCCACCTTTGCCACCTCTACTCCCTGCATCATCACCATTCCTCTATCCTCCCTCTCATTTACATGCATGTATTCTGTCTTAGTCCTGCTGACCTTCATTCCTCTTCTCTCTAGAGCATATCTCCACCTCTCCAGGGTCTTCTCAACCTGTTCCCTACTCTCACTACATATCACAATGTCATCTGCAAACATCATAGTCCATGGGGACTCCTGTCTGATCTCGTCTGTCAACCTGTCCATCACCACTGCAAATAAGAAAGGGCTCAGAGCTGATCCTTGATGTAATCCCACCTCCACCTTAAATGCATCTGTCACTCCCACTGCAGATCTCACCGCTGTCCACTACACTTGTACATATCCTGTATCACTCTTACATACTTCTCTGACACTCCCAACTTCCTCATACAATACCACAACTCCTCTCTAGGCACCTTGTCATATGCTTTCTCTAAGTCCACAAAGACTCCTTCTGACCTTCTCTGTACTTCCCCATCAACACTCTCAGAGCAAACATCGCATCTGTTCCTATTTGATGTCTGTACAGCATCTTAGGCTGGGTTAACTGAGTTTTGTTTAGCTACTTTTTACTTATTTATTTGGTTAGTTAGGTTTGTTAACTAGCATATAACATTGTTCGCAAGGGAACACCTTCAGTCTTAGTTTGGGCGAAGGTTAAAAAAGTCATACAGTACAAAAACAAGTACAATGAAATTCAAGGAATACCAAGGCTCAAAATGTATCAATTATACAAAGCAGGTATATAGAATTATGCACAAGAGAAACAAAGTAATCAAAGCTAGCAGAATGAGATTCAAAGTGTAAAAAAAGAGCAAACATAATTTACAAATCAATTATATGCAGTCCTGTACAAGTGAGTGGAAATGACAACTAAGTGATCCATGCATTGAGAGGGTTGTAGCTGAGAATAGCTACAATAAGAATTTGAAGTCAAGAAGAAATTAAGTAGTGTGGCTGGAGAGGAGGCACTGATATTTAACAGGTTTCTGGAATGGAGCTTTTAGCTATCTGTGGAACTTTGGGTAGGGTGATGTTTCTTTAAAGTTGGAGGGGATAGATTCCCAAAGTTTGGGGCCTAGTATAGAGAAGCCATGATCTCTGCAGTGGAGCTTGTCTAGGGATTTACAATTTGGGTGCTGAATGGCTTTGATTTCTAAGGTTACAAGATGGAAATTGTCTTGTTAGCTTAGTTGCTAAGGGAGTGTTTTACTGTATTTTAGAAATGTGAATAGCTGTGAGCCCAAAAGGTTGCTTGTTTTGTTTCAATGACAGGCATTTTGCTTTAATAGAAGTTTTACAGTCTTAAAATTGTTTGTTCTTGGTAACAGCTACAATTTGGTCCTTGTAGTTAAAACTACCTATCTGTTTAGAATAAATAAATTAATACAGATACAGATACTCATATATTAACAATAATATATTTATTAATTTTAATATATGTATTGCAAGCAAGCATTTCCTTAGTGGAATGTAATACACTTACTGCAACTATGTATGCATACATGTGTGCACATCCTCATGTATGTCTGCGTGTTTATATATGTACAAGTTCGAAAATAGGGGTATACAGTAACAGTAAGTTTGCAACACCTTGGAATAGTTCCCCAATCCAGTGGTATGCCAGTCCCAGATTTAGTATATATAAATTACAGGGGTTATATGGGGCAAAGGCCCATTACAAAAAATCCTTTAAAAGAATTACCAGTTTCAGAATTATAATTTTTTTTTGAGTTGCAGTTTGAATTTCTCACATTCAAGATCCACAATTTCATATTTAAGAACTTACATGTTTATTTACTTATATTTGTTTACCGGGGCAGAGCACTGAAATATATTGACCAATTTCAGGCTTAATCTGGGTGAAATGCAAAACATTTCACAAACAAAAATACAGAAATGTAAGTAATAACCATATATCTCAGACTAATTACATAAAAAAACTGTATGTGTGTGTGTGTATCTGTATATATATATATATATATATATATATATATATATATATATATATATATATATATATGTAAATATATTCTAGTGAATAGGCACAGTGCAATGTACAACCAAGCAAAGAAGCAGAGTACAATGTACAATATACACATTCGTTTCTAAAGTGGGTCAGTCTTCAGTGAATCTTGAGAGAGGACAGGAGAAGAGACTCAGAAAAAGATAGGTTAGGTGATATGTCCTGTGTTGAAGTAAGCACATTTGGTTTGGATGAAGACGTGCTTTTTGAATTGCATAATGAATTTGGAATAAGTGCTGATTTCCTTAATGTTAATGGGGAGAGGTTACTAAAGAGCAGGTGGCTGAGAGGGAAAGAGGGGAAAGCTTGTGCAGTACGGATAATGAGAGTTGATGTGACAGAGCATGTGCAGTGCTGCATTATTTGATTCTAGGGGTAATGAGAGTTGATGAGAGTTGATGTGGCTTGTGAGTACTGTCTCAGGTTGTATGATGTTTTTTCATGAAGTCTAGTTGCAAGAGGAGTAAATGTGAGGAGTTGGAGTAGTTTGTAGAGTTGCAATCCTAAAAGTCAGTTAGATCTTTGTTTTATATGTATGCATTTGGCTTTTTCTAGGGTGATACACTGAAACTCTCAGAAAGGTGAATTTGTAATGAATTGGCAGATGCTGTTAGAGATAATCCAGTGTGGCAAAGCTTTTCTTGGAGGCAAATGCAAAACTTGGGAGACCATATTCAAGTTGAGAAGGGAGAACTCCTTTGCCAATGGCTACTCTTGCTGGTTAGATTCATAGGTTCATAGGTAGGTACTAGGCTATCGGCCCTGGCGCCTATATATGCCTAGCCAAAAAGGTTCCCTGGCTTTTGCCACCCAAGAAAATTATTTTCCTGTGCTGCATAAGTGATCCCCGGGGTGAATTTTCTATTTCCCATCTAGTCATCAAAGTTTTTCTTAAAGAGGGCCAATGAGGAGCTTTGCTTGACATGAATGGGTAGTTTGTTCCAGAGTATGGGAAGTCTCTGGGACAGGAATCTATCCCTCCAGCATGTTCTGTTTATTGTGGTGACAAGGTTTAGGTACCTGGAGCAAGTGGTTTGGAGAGATTGGGATTTGTTTAAGTGTAGCATGTCCAACATAGATAGATTAGATAATAAAGGGGAGATCTTTTCAGCCCAGAAGAAGAGCGAGTTTATTTTGGCTCTCACTTTGTCTATGTGGAAATGGGAGTTTACTGACTGATCAAGCCACAGTCCTAGGTATTTTAAGGTGGAGGTTATCTATATGGGATAGATGTGCAGATCAAAGATAGTTAATGAGTGAGGTGCTTGGTGAACTTCCTGTGGAGTTCTAAAAAGCATAGTTTTACTCTTGGTTGGCTTGAGAAGTAGATTATGGTTTATGAGCCATTGGTGGAGCTCATGTAAGTCTGACTGATGTTGGCAGTGAATGTTGGTGTGAAAGTGACATGATCATTTAATGACAACGTTATCAGCATAGAGTATAAGTGGGAGATGGGGAGGTCAAAAGGAAGTTTGTTATGAATATGCAACACCTTGGAATATTCCCCCAATTCTATGGTACACCTTTGGTAATAGGTGCAGATTCTGATTGGGATGATGCTACTTTAACTCTGAAATGTCTGTCAGTGAGGAAGTTTTTAAACCACGGAGCAGCGTCTGGACTGATACCAATTTCAATTAGTTTGTCTTGGAGAAGATAATGGTCAATACGGTCAAATGCCTTTGTCAGGTCTATAAATACAACACCTGCACGGATGCCACTATCAGAGTTTAGCAGGATGACATCAGTTAGGGACAAAAGTGATAGTACATCTTCCAGGCCACAATCCATGTTGTTTGGATGTGAGCATGTGGTACTGCTGGATACAGATAAAGAGTTGGGTACAGACTATCTTTTCAAGAAGTTTTCCCAGAATTGGGCAGTGCAGTGGTGCAGCGGTTAGTGTTGGCACCTCACAGCAAGCATTTCTCCTGCTTGATTCTCTGCTAGAGTGCCTTCTGTGCAGAGTCTGCATGTTATTCCTGTGTTTGTGTGGGTTTCTTCCAAGTACCCTGCTTTCCTCCTACATTCGAAAGACATGTGTCTGGAGCATTTCATCCCAGTCCTCTGCTGAAAATACGCTCTGTCCTAGTTGGACTTTCCCAGTCAATAAATAATAAATAAAAATTGGAAGGATGGATACTGGACAGAAGTGAGAGGTATCTTTTAGGTTGGCTTGGTTTTGGAGGGGTTTAGAGGAGTTTTCAAATCTGTGACATTTTATTTTTTTGTATGAGACGTATATTGTGCATGTGGCTGAGAGTAAGATATAGATGCTCTCTGCAGTGATATATGAACCAGGAGTTTATGTTGTTAGATCCAGGAGGGGTGTCAAAATAAATATTTTCAAGTAGAATAAAGACTTCTTTGGGACATATGTATTTGAGGTGGAAGAGGGGGATGACTGGTGGTGGGGTGGGCAATGCATAATCTGTGGGAGGTGTGCAGTTTATTGATGGGAGCGTGCTAAATCCTTTAAGGAAATCTTCTGGGAAAGTTTTGCTGTACTACATTAAATGGTGTTTTTAGACAGGGTATCATGAAAAGGTTTTCTTCCTGTAAGTAGGTTAACATCTTTCCAAAAGTATTTGGAGAATGTAAGACGATACTTTGTTTCTTTGTTTGGAGATTTTTTGTGCCTTCTAATGGACTTCTTGGCTAGGTTACACAAGACTATAAAGGAGATGGGGTTGTCAGTGGTGGGGTCTGTTTCCATTCTTGCCATGCTTCATGCCTTAGAGTTAAAAGATGTTTGAGTAAATATGTAACACGTCTACATAGCAACAGTATCCAACATGGGAACACTGACATACTATAGATGGAAAGTACAAAGTAATTATAGTAATTCCTGCAAAAATCTCATCTGGTACAAAAAGATATCTGCATGGAAGGTGCATGATCACATGACAACAGCAGACCTGTAATAAATTGCATTTTCCCCTTATGACAAAAGATGAGGAGCACAATGTAAGGTATATATGGCAGAACAGCACAGTGAATGGGAACACTTAATGCAACATGTAAGTGCACTGAAGGTACTGCAGATATGCAATGGTTCCTGCATAAAATGGCACATTGCAGCATGCAATGCAATGGTCATGCACATTAAAAGACAACAGTTCCTTTGTCTTTGAAATAAGCATAATGCATCATCCAGCCAGGGGTGCCAGAACTTGCAAAAGGCTGTGGGGGAGGGGGAGGCAAAAGGGGGACTGAGTGATCTAAAAAGTCATTTTTAGCTGTCTAGTGCCATAACAGAAGCATGTATGTGACACAAGGTAACATGTAGTGTAAATATCAGTTACATTTGAAATGGCTGCATAGACAATTCATAGAAAATAAGAAATGAAGCTGATGTTGCACCTGCATGGTATGTGATCCAGTAGTTACACCCTCAAAAATTAGAGAAAAAAGTGCAGTAGTGCTGAAACCCACTAACTGTCACCACACAGAGAGCACCCACCACAAAAGAGTGGTGGGAAACTGTTAAAGACATCATTCAGACTGCTTAACACTTCAGTCAGACTTTTAAAAAAGGTCTGAATTAAGTGTTTAACAGCTTTCCACTACTCTTTTGTGGTGACCACTGATTGCAGTAATGCTCTAGTGTGTGACTGGAGCTTAACAGTGGTAAAAGGTACTTAATAAAAGCTTGTTAAGAACCTTTCCAATGTCAGAATGGTGCTTAACAAACATGTCTTCTCCCAACATCCAGAGCATAATCACTGCGATCTATATATTGCAAGTAATTATCTACCAAAAAATAAGACATAAAATGCATCAGATAGCATCTAGATACTGGCAGTCTGGAATGGCCTTAGGTGAACTGGTGCCCTAGGCAAAAGGTCTCCATGGTGCCCCCCATCACACCACCCAGTGCCCCCATCCTGGTCTATCTACAACAAATAAATACTGGAAAAGTGCCCCTACTACAGCGGTGCCCTAGGCGACCGCCTAGTTGGCTTATGCCTAATGCCAGCTATGTCAACAACTCAGACTGTAGAAGTGGATTTTGAAGCAGATTTAGTGAGGTCTTCTCCCATGGAACCTCCTGCTCTTCAACTGTGCTGTTCAGAGGTATGCATGCACAGGAGGTTGTTATAGTTTGTGTGTGGGGGTGGTGGCAGGCTGTGAATATTGAGATTAATTTTTAAATTCTCATCACAACCAGAACTCAGAGGTGTACACATAAGGTCACTATAACTTGTTTTTGGGACTGGGGAAGTTTATTTATCTAATTTTACTCACAATTAAACCTCAGTGTGAGGCTGTGACAGTGTGGTCTGGTCATTATTTCTTTAACTTTTCCCACAATCAACCTCAGAGGCATGCATGCAAGATTACTAGAGCTTGTTTATGCACTTGTCTAGCAGCAACAGGCTGGAATACATGATTGTGATATTTTTTTTTACTTTTCTCACAATCACATATCAGAAGTGTATAGAGGTGGCTAACTTTGATCAAGTTAACTATGTTTCTATATTCTGGTTGTTAGATGGATGCACAGAAGGTCTCAGTCTTTTGGGGATGAAGAGGCAAGCTGCATGATGTTTGACAGTGGCAACTATATAACTATGACTGCAGCAAATTATCATTCAGTTTTATCCCAATCTAACATCAATAGCATACACAGAAGGTGACTATCCTTTATTTTCTTTTGACAGGGAGACAGATACTATTCTAAGATATGGTTCATGTAACTTTGCAAGCATTATCTTCTCAGTTTATTGGGGACTACTTTTGTGACAACTTTGATCATTATGTCTTGGGAACAACTTATTTATTCTTGGAAAGGAAAAATAAGGTTGACTTTCTTTCCTTATTCATGATTTTTGTCCAGGTCTTAATTGCAGCAAAAGGCTGGAGAGTGTAACCCAAAGGCTTCTGGGGCCCAAGCAGCCCCCAAATCATCAGCTTAGGTTTATTATTGCCTCTGCAGTTATACTGCAGGGTTGGCCATTTAGGGAGTGTGAAAGGCTGCAGAAAGAATTGAAGACTAAGAGTGAATTTCTTTCTTTAGCCATAGTTTTTGTTCAGGCAAATTTTAGCTCAAAAGGTTTGAAAAAAAGTTTCAAAATGTAGCTCAGAGCATCTGGAACCTGATAGCAGACCACTGGCTTAATTTTATCTTTATTTATTATGGTACAGTCTTGTTAGGTTATGATATAGTGACAGAATGCAGGAAAATTCTGAAGAGTGCAGCAAAGTATGAGAAAACATGAAAACAAGTAATCTGAATGGTATATGGCAAGATGGAGGGAACATCTGAAGTACACTAGGAGTAAGCAGGGGAGACAGCGGACAGTGGGTGCTGGGGGAGTGGAGTCCTTTTCATTCAATCAAAGGTCAGAGTCAAAATATTCAGTACTACCATTGACTGCCCCATTTAAGTACAACACACAGCTTATCAATGAGGTTTATTACACTCCATAAACCATTTTATAACAATGTGACATCTGGGTAAGGAAAGCAAACATGCAAGATGCTTGGTTTTATCAGGTCGCTGGTATATAACAAACCTTTTGATTGTATGTTTATTTACTACTACATATTGTATACCTGGTTGCTTAATAAATAGTGCCAAACATGCCCTTGCAGACACAGTCCTCATGTGGTTCAACATAAGTTTAGCCACTGGTTTTGTCCATGATGAGTGGCCCACTGTAGTGGTGATATACCTCCATAAGGGTGATCTTACAACTGACTTGGGTAATTACAGTCCTTTCAGCCTTACAATCCTCATCTGAAAAGCCATGAGTTGTTTTATAACTAAACTCATTAACTGTGAAATCAAGATCCTTGTAAGACTTAACCCCAATAGTCTGGCTTTATGAAAGGTAAATGCTGTCTTTTTAATCTGGTAAACCTCTTCTAAAGGGTTACAGAGGCTATAGGTACTGTCCATGCAGTATACATGGTGTATGTTGATCAGGTCTTCAAAACCATTCCCCATGCTGGCATCATAGAAAAGCTAATTACCTTAAAAATTGACCCACATATGGTAGAATGAATAGCAAACTGGCTGAGAGATATTACTCACACATTGTGTTACAGATGTCTCATCAAAATGTATGAAAGTGACCAGTGGTGTTCATCAGTGCTCAGTGATGGGACATCTCCTTTTTGGCATTTACTTCTCAGATCTCCAAGTGGACAGCCAAGACCTCTGGCTAACAAAGTCTGCATAAGACTGCAAACTGGAGGTTGTTGTTGTCACCCTCTGACACCCAAACTCTCCTGAATAAACTCTTCCTACCAAACTCTTGGGGTACTAAAAATGGTCTCAAACTAAATGCTGAAAGGTGTGTTATCATCACTTTTTGTACATACAACACACCACTACAAAATGAAAGTCTTGTCAATGACCTAGGTACTTGGCCTAATAGCTTTTTCTCTTTTGACTATTACTTGACAATGGTCATCAGGAAATAATTTTATTTAGTCCATCTAATTGCTAAAGGAATATCATCACATTTTAAAGAAGTAATCACACCCTTAAACTCAGCACTGATGAGGGAAATTATCGAGTACAATTCCCCCTTAGGGGCCATATCAAACAATTAGCAAGACCAGAAAAGTTCCTAAGCAGAAGGATCATAGGCCTAAATTCCCTGAGCTAGCAAGATAGGCTGGAAGCTCTATCCTTTAATCAGTGTCATTCCGACTTCTGAGGGGGGAAATCTCTATCTTATTTACTGGCATATTAGTGAGCCAGTTAACCTGGACATTCTGCTTTTCTGCAAGTCCAATATCTCCATCAGTACCAGAACCAGGGACCTAAACCTTCACCAACAGATAAATACAGCACAGTGTAAGGCATTGCCTCCCAAACTTTTGGAACAAACTTGCCCTCCATGTTAGGCAGTGTGATTTACTATTTTACTTTAAACGTAAACTAGATTACCTGAATGGATATCCACAAATTTACTCTGGGTCTGACTGTTATGGTCCTACTGGAAAAAGGAGATTCTGCCTGACAGAGGGTATTGGCAAAGCATGAAAGGTCATAAGACTTATTGGCCTCAGAATTTCTATCAGTCTAGACAGTTTTTATGGTTTACTTCTGTATCTTGTCAGGAAATGTCTGCCAACCCCCATAATGATCCTGAATAGCATAAAGTGAGTCTAAGAGAATGAATGAATAATGAAATACTGCAACATGATTGCTACCAGGAAGTCAGTCTAGCTCCAGTGATATGTACCTCTGTGGAAAAGTCTGCCTAAAACAGATCATTAGACAGGAGAGCCAAAGCCTGTCCTGATACTCAGTCAATGAAAGGCAATAAACATGCAAGTCTGCGCCAACTTGGGGAAGTCAAACTTTACTTCTAAAACATACCTCTCAACTATTCAGAGTATGTACAACGTATGAACATGTAGTGTCTTACTGTACCTCTATAAATTGCTGTCTTTACTGCTCTTGATCACAAGTTTTGGCTGAAAGGGGTCAATAGACCAGTCCACTTACTTGGTAAACAAATAGTATTGACTAACTAACTAACTAACTAACTAACTAACTAACTAACTAACTAACTAACTAACTAACTAACTAACTAACTAACTAACTAACATGTCCAGAATTTTGCAAAATGTCCCAGATTTTGCCTCATATTTTTGCCCTGCCCCTCGTAAAATGTTTGATTTTTCTGGTTAGTCAATCAGAATCATACTTCTCAACTCTCCAGAATTTCACAGAATACCCAGATTATTGCCAAATATTTTTGATATGTTCCTCATAAAATCTGTGTTTTCTAGCAAACCATGGAGGATTTTGATCACTAAACCAGACATTTAAGTCTGAGACTTTATATCCTTCAGAAAATGAATGCTAATGCTAAACCTGTTATTCCAGCAGCTTTCTATGTTCTGTGTTTATAAGACCAATATTTAAAATCGGTCCCTCATTTTGGCCCTGTATTACGCCATTATTTTTGGCTTTGTCCAGAATTCTTAAGCAAAAATTCAACGGTCTGCTGAGGATTACAGTCTGTAACTAATGCCACTCATTAAAATTTCATATTTTTATTGTTTGGAAAATGCTTACTGATGAACTTGCTATACTAAATTTTTAATTAATTAATAATGTTAAAAATCTTCCCTTGTTTTGAGCCTTTATTCTTTGTATTATTTTTGTCTTTGTGTAAAATTCCTGAGGAAAAGATGATCGGTATGCCTCAAAAAAAAAAAAAAAAAAAAAAAAAACTTGCATAGACATTTCCATGGGAATCATAAGTTTGGGCAGTTGGAAGAACAGAATTTATTACTCAAATTGTCTTTTTCTGGCTGCCTGAGCTTGTGGTTACCTCAAGAACAATGTTGCAAATGTTTCTATGTAATTGCTATTCTGACAGCAGTTTCAGGACACATTGAGTAACTGTTGAAAGTAGGGGGGGGGGTTCATCCATATATACAGGCATGTTAAGAGCACAGTAAGCCACCACAGAAGCTGCATAGCTCCATTAAACAAAGAAACATGCTAAATTAAACACAAGACATGTATCAACAGAGTGTGTGCAACTCTCCAAAATGCAGGGTGCAGTTGTTTGTCATGATTTAGAGTAGGAGAAACCTATGAATGTTCTGCCAATTCAGGTCGCCAAAGGGGGTGCAGCACTGTTATCTCATGCTCCGGTACTTCACAACATCATACAGTGCCATTGTTACATAATCCTGTATGCGTGATGCAGTACCTTTGGGGCACACATGACACTTTTTGTGTTTTTTGGAAAATATCTGGCAATATTACAGAGTAACCTTTCTCTCACTGCCATACCAAACACCTTCCTGCCTCATTTGCCATGAATGAAAGAAGAAAGTGGTAAACATGTAATCACAGTGGGTAGCAGAATTCTACAGTGTGCAGGTTATGGAATCCGGTTTGTAAGAGGTATAAATTACATCTGACTAAAGCCCAGTATGTAATCTGCTAGTGTATAACATTATAGGCTATTGTATCTGGTATTAATCTGATTACACAAGCTTACATCCATGGCCTGCTACTGTTCACTGTGCACATGTTTTTACTAGTTTGCAAGGTTAGTAGACTATCTGAGGGAGAAGTTCACAACATCATTGCTATGGTGACGGCATACAGCTTTACCACTTCTTCTTTCAGCAGTGAATGCCAGCCATTAACCTCTTAGCCAGTGACATGGAGTGGTATCCACATAACATCTGTGAGATTTTTGCTGTGTTAATAGACAGCATTTTTATGGACTTTCTACTGTCAGCATTGCCTTCTAATATAATCTCCAACAGGGATGTACTGCAATTCTTGTCTAAGGTGTGAGAATTGGGGGGGGGGGTAGGTGGTCAGTGTCAATGAGTTCACACTGAAGAACCAGATCTTCCTGCTTTCATACAAGGAACATCACCCAAATCAAGCATCTCATTTCCCTTCCAGATATTTCTACTGTGGTGCATGCCCTTGTGTCCTGCCACTTGGACTGCTGCAATGCTCTGTACCAACGGCTGCCTGATTCTGAAGTTAATTGCATGCAGAATGTGCAAAACCCCACAACTCAGCTACTTACAAGGGTTGCATTGGGTTTCACTCAGTGAATTATCTACAAGGTTCTTTTCCTGGTTTAATTAGGCTTCATATGATCTGGGTCCTCTTTGTCTGCAGGTTGTGCTTATATGGTTCTTGCTAACCAGATCTCTGTGCTTTGCTTTCTACTGGTTGTTAATTTTTCTCATGGTGTGATCAAATCATATGTTATTTTGGGATTTGCTCACTAAGAAATTTGCACCTTTGAAACTTATTAGCTGGATGACTGAGAAAGACTTCAGTGCTGGGTGGCTTGCAGTGCTCCCTGATGGCATATTTATTTGATTTATCAGATGATTGGCATGTTGATTTGATTACTTTTATAGCTGCTTTTTATTGTTAGCTACTTTTTATTAATGTTACTTTGCTGACTAATTTATTTTATACATTGCTGTTATATTTGCACTGTATGTTGTTGTTATGTTTTCAGCTGTCCGGTACTGATTTCCTGTACAGTGCTTAGACTCAAACAAATGAAGCTGAGGCTAATACTGTGCATTCAAGCAATAAATAACACTGTTACTGTTTTTTAACAAAATGGACAGATGCAAAGTACTTGTCACACTCATGTCAACACATTATGCACAGTTGCACAGGCTGAACAGTCATTGACAGCAGTAAATGCAATTACCTTATCAGCATTAACATATCTGTACATTGTCAGGTGTCAGACACCACAAAGTCATAGAATGTATATCATTTATACATACAATGATGGCATCACTCTCCTCACATGTACATGTTTAAAGAGCAGAGTTAGCAGCATGTGTGATGTCATACTTGTAGCAGTTATGATATGTTGCTCTTTCTATATGTGTCAGAAGAAGCACAGTGTGTTTGCATATTTGAAGAGACTGTGTAAAAGGCAATGATATAATTGCAGCACTAAGAACACATTTGCATCACATCAATAATATAATATCAATTAATTAGTTGATTAAGCAATTAATTAATATACATTAATATGTCAGCCAAGCTTATGAATTCGTCTACAGGGGTTGGGAGATGGCATTTATTTGTTTATCCTTTGTTGACTGGGTTAGTCTCATTAGGCTAGTAGCTTGTTTTCAGGGGAGAGCTGAGGTGATATTTATGCTACTAAGGGAAATTTGGTCATGACATTGGGGAACTTCCCCTTCTCTTGGTAGTTAGGGGACGGCTTTGTGTGTTACACATCCTGACTTCCTTTTCCTGACTTCCTGTTTCCTGTCCATGCACAGAGGCAGCCAGGAGGAATAGGGAGAAAACATGGCTGATTCAGCTTTTGCTGAAAATGGATTGAAAGTTGCTGAAAATGTAGTTGAAATGGTATAATCTCTACCAGAAGTTTTTTTTTCTGAAGATGTGGGTACAGAAAAAACAGTGACATTGGAGGAAAAGGAGATTGTAGCCATAACTGAGATGGATTCAGTGGAAAACTGTCAGAGGAGATTGTTTGAAGGAGAGACAGTTACCACTGAAAAATGCATAATTACAACTCTACAGTAGAGGGTGGGTGGTTTGCAGGATGATTATTTGGAAGAAATGGTAAACCAAAATGAGCCAGAAAGTGGAGCAGCAATTTCATGGAATGACATTATGGAAAAAAATAGAAGAACAAAAAGGAGAAGAAGGCACTATGCCAGAAAAAGTTCTAGAGACAAAAACATATGCACAAGCTGTTGGAGAAGAAGCAAAGAAGAAAGAAGAAATAAAAGAAACAAAAACTAAGTATACAGTACATGTGAGCAGTAAAAAAGAAGAAAGTCTGGACAGGTATGAGGTTTGGGACTCTGTCATAGCACCTCTGGATGCCAAAGCAAAAGGGGGTAGAGCATTTATTTTAATTAATAAATAGATTTTTTGGGAATTGATATTTGTGACTGGACAGGCCAAAGAACATTTTTTGGGTGCATATGAACAAAAGAAAAATATTTATCCATTGTCAGAATATGTGGTGTAAGCTTTTTACAGACAAACAACAAAATGGATAATGATCCAGTTTAGAACTGAAGTTGAAGCAAAAGAACTGAAATAACATTTGTTAACTATATGTAAAGAAGTAATGGACACTACAAAAATATATGATGAAAGAGGGCTATGGACTGGTGGATGGGAATGTGGAGTAATACTGAAAATGGAAAATGATAATGTTATGCATGTACCTAGTATCATTAATGTTCATGGTAGCAGGGGTTTTGTGAAATACAGGGGTCAATCAAAGACTTGTTATTTTTCTGGAAAAAAATGATCATTTAATCAATGAATGTGATAAAAAAGATGTTATTTATGTGATAAAACTGGGCATAATGCAAAAAATGTGGCAATACTGGTCATTCATGCCTGGAATGTGAAATGAATGTGTATGAAAATGAAAATGAAATGAAGTTATACAGGAGAAAGAGATGAAAAATGTGATACACAAGAAAATGTGCAAAAAGATGTGACTGATAAAGAGCTTGCACATGAAGTTAAAGAAAGTAACAAGGTAAAAGAAACAGAGGAGACAAGTGAGGAAGAAGCTGATTGGTGCACAGTAAGAAATAAAAAGACTTCAAAAGGGAAAAGAGTTAAAGGAAAACAAAATGTAAAAACATAATGCTTAGAGAAAATAAGGAAGGAAAGTGGTTAAATTTTATTATACTAACTGTTCTTAAAAGCTGAAAATATTAGCTTTAAATGTGAACAGTAAGAAAAATCTTAAAAGGAGAATAGGTACATTACAATGGTGTGCTGCAGTAGAGAATAGGTATATTACAATGGTGTGCTGCAGAAGAGAATAGGTATATTACAATGGTGTGCTGCAGTAGAGAATAGGTATATTACAAGGGTGTGCTGCAGTAG
>NC_056726.1:1559446162-1559468662 GCF_019279795.1 Protopterus annectens
ATAAGTCAAAAATTCTTGAACTTATAATTAGATAACCTTCAAGCACCAAATATAATTATAAGTTCAGGAATAACCTTCTGTGGGGGAACGCTTGTATTAATACACTGTACAACCAAAAGTCCATCCCAAATATAATTATAAGTTCAGGAATAACCTTCTGTGGGGAACGCTTGTATTAATACACTGTACAACCAAAAGTCCATCCCAAATATAATTATAAGTTCAGGAATAACCTTCTGTGGGGGAACGCTTGTATTAATACACTGTACAACCAAAAGTCCATCCCAAATATAATTATAAGTTCAGGAATAACCTTCTGTGGGGAACGCTTGTATTAATACACTGTACAACCAAAAGTCCATCCCAAATATAATTATAAGTTCAGGAATAACCTTCTGTGGGGGAACGCTTGTATTAATACACTGTACAACCAAAAGTCCATCCCAAATATAATTATAAGTTCAGGAATAACCTTCTGTGGGGAACGCTTGTATTAATACACTGTACAACCAAAAGTCCATCCCAAATATAATTATAAGTTCAGGAATAACCTTCTGTGGGGAACGCTTGTATTAATACACTGTACAACCAAAAGTCCATCCCAAATATAATTATAAGTTCAGGAATAACCTTCTGTGGGGAACGCTTGTATTAATACACTGTACAACCAAAAGTCCATCCCAAATATAATTATAAGTTCAGGAATAACCTTCTGTGGGGGAACGCTTGTATTAATACACTGTACAACCAAAAGTCCATCCCAAATATAATTATAAGTTCAGGAATAACCTTCTGTGGGGGAACGCTTGTATTAATACACTGTACAACCAAAAGTCCATCCCAAATATAATTATAAGTTCAGGAATAACCTTCTGTGGGGGAACGCTTGTATTAATACACTGTACAACCAAAAGTCCATCCCAAATATAATTATAAGTTCAGGAATAACCTTCTGTGGGGAACGCTTGTATTAATACACTGTACAACCAAAAGTCCATCCCAAATATAATTATAAGTTCAGGAATAACCTTCTGTGGGGGAACGCTTGTATTAATACACTGTACAACCAAAAGTCCATCCCAAATATAATTATAAGTTCAGGAATAACCTTCTGTGGGGAACGCTTGTACTAATACACTGTACAACCAAAAGTCCATCCCAAATATAATTATAAGTTCAGGAATAACCTTCTGTGGGGAACGCTTGTATTAATACACTGTACAACCAAAAGTCCATCCCAAATATAATTATAAGTTCAGGAATAACCTTCTGTGGGGGAACGCTTGTATTAATACACTGTACAACCAAAAGTCCATCCCAAATATAATTATAAGTTCAGGAATAACCTTCTGTGGGGAACGCTTGTATTAATACACTGTACAACCAAAAGTCCATCCCAAATATAATTATAAGTTCAGGAATAACCTTCTGTGGGGAACGCTTGTATTAATACACTGTACAACCAAAAGTCCATCCCAAATATAATTATAAGTTCAGGAATAACCTTCTGTGGGGGAACGCTTGTATTAATACACTGTACAACCAAAAGTCCATCCCAAATATAATTATAAGTTCAGGAATAACCTTCTGTGCGGGAACGCTTGTATTAATACACTGTACAACCAAAAGTCCATCCCAAATATAATTATAAGTTCAGGAATAACCTTCTGTGGGGAACGCTTGTATTAATACACTGTACAACCAAAAGTCCATCCCAAATATAATTATAAGTTCAGGAATAACCTTCTGTGGAGGAACCCTTGTATTAATACACTGTACAACCAAAAGTCCATCCCAAATATAATTATAAGTTCAGGAATAACCTTCTGTGGGGAAACGCTTGTATTAATACACTGTACAACCAAAAGTCCATCCCAAATATAATTATAAGTTCAGGAATAACCTTCTGTGGGGAACGCTTGTATTAATACACTGTACAACCAAAAGTCCATCCCAAATATAATTATAAGTTCAGGAATAACCTTCTGTGGGGGAACGCTTGTATTAATACACTGTACAACCAAAAGTCCATCCCAAATATAATTATAAGTTCAGGAATAACCTTCTGTGGGGAACGCTTGTATTAATACACTGTACAACCAAAAGTCCATCCCAAATATAATTATAAGTTCAGGAATAACCTTCTGTGGGGAACGCTTGTATTAATACACTGTACAACCAAAAGTCCATCCCAAATATAATTATAAGTTCAGGAATAACCTTCTGTGGGGGAACGCTTGTATTAATACACTGTACAACCAAAAGTCCATCCCAAATATAATTATAAGTTCAGGAATAACCTTCTGTGGGGGAACGCTTGTATTAATACACTGTACAACCAAAAGTCCATCCCAAATATAATTATAAGTTCAGGAATAACCTTCTGTGGGGGAACGCTTGTATTAATACACTGTACAACCAAAAGTCCATCCCAAATATAATTATAAGTTCAGGAATAACCTTCTGTGGGGAACGCTTGTATTAATACACTGTACAACCAAAAGTCCATCCCAAATATAATTATAAGTTCAGGAATAACCTTCTGTGGGGAACGCTTGTATTAATACACTGTACAACCAAAAGTCCATCCCAAATATAATTATAAGTTCAGGAATAACCTTCTGTGGGGAACGCTTGTATTAATACACTGTACAACCAAAAGTCCATCCCAAATATAATTATAAGTTCAGGAATAACCTTCTGTGGGGAACGCTTGTATTAATACACTGTGCAACCAAAAGTCCATCCCAAATATAATTATAAGTTCAGGAATAACCTTCTGTGGGGGAACGCTTGTATTAATACACTGTACAACCAAAAGTCCATCCCAAATATAATTATAAGTTCAGGAATAACCTTCTGTGGGGGAACGCTTGTATTAATACACTGTACAACCAAAGGTCCATCCCAAATATAATTATAAGTTCAGGAATAACCTTCTGTAGGGGAACGCTTGTATTAATACACTGTACAACCAAAAGTCCATCCCAAATATAATTATAAGTTCAGGAATAACCTTCTGTGGGGAACGCTTGTATTAATACACTGTACAACCAAAAGTCCATCCCAAATATAATTATAAGTTCAGGAATAACCTTCTGTGGGCGAACGCTTGTATTAATACACTGTACAACCAAAAGTCCATCCCAAATATAATTATAAGTTCAGGAATAACCTTCTGTGGGGGAACGCTTGTATTAATACACTGTACAACCAAAAGTCCATCCCAAATATAATTATAAGTTCAGGAATAACCTTCTGTGGGGGAACGCTTGTATTAATACACTGTACAACCAAAAGTCCATCCCAAATATAATTATAAGTTCAGGAATAACCTTCTGTGGGGAACGCTTGTATCAATACACTGTACAACCAAAAGTCCATCCCAAATATAATTATAAGTTCAGGAATAACCTTCTGTGGGGAAACGCTTGTATTAATACACTGTACAACCAAAAGTCCATCCCAAATATAATTATAAGTTCAGGAATAACCTTCTGTGGGGGAACGCTTGTATTAATACACTGTACAACCAAAAGTCCATCCCAAATATAATTATAAGTTCAGGAATAACCTTCTGTGGGGAACGCTTGTATTAATACACTGTACAACCAAAAGTCCATCCCAAATATAATTATAAGTTCAGGAATAACCTTCTGTGGGGAACGCTTGTATTAATACACTGTACAACCAAAAGTCCATCCCAAATATAATTATAAGTTCAGGAATAACCTTCTGTGGGGGAACGCTTGTATTAATACACTGTACAACCAAAAGTCCATCCCAAATATAATTATAAGTTCAGGAATAACCTTCTGTGGGGGAACGCTTGTATTAATACACTGTACAACCAAAAGTCCATCCCAAATATAATTATAAGTTCAGGAATAACCTTCTGTGGGGAACGCTTGTATTAATACACTGTACAACCAAAAGTCCATCCCAAATATAATTATAAGTTCAGGAATAACCTTCTGTGGGGGAACGCTTGTATTAATACACTGTACAACCAAAAGTCCATCCCAAATATAATTATAAGTTCAGGAATAACCTTCTGTGGGGAACGCTTGTATTAATACCCTGTACAACCAAAAGTCCATCCCAAATATAATTATAAGTTCAGGAATAACCTTCTGTGGGGGAACGCTTGTATTAATACCCTGTACAACCAAAAGTCCATCCCAAATATAATTATAAGTTCAGGAATAACCTTCTGTGGGGGAACGCTTGTATTAATACACTGTACAACCAAAAGTCCATCCCAAATATAATTATAAGTTCAGGAATAACCTTCTGTGGGGGAACGCTTGTATTAATACACTGTACAACCAAAGAAAGCAATGAAAAGGTATGGGACGTTCCCATCTCCTTATCTTAAGACTACACCGAAAACTGCAAGCAAGGAACTTACATGTAAAGCAGAGTCTGAACTTAAGGTTGCTACAATTTCCAAAGGAAACTACAAATCTTTCTTCACTTATTCCAGAAAATAAAAGAATAACATTCAATATTGCACTGAGCTCTTTCATAATATCACCCATTCTGACCCCAAGGATATAGCTAATATATTAGCAGACAAAGTTAGTGCTAAGTTTACCCTCCCTATCTTCAGTGTTGCCCTCACTCACCCTGAAAATGTGGTTTCCCCTGTGAACACCTTGGAACAAGTCTTAGAATTCCCTGTCAAAGGCTAAAAATAATATTTCCAGGGACCAGACAACATACCAGGTAGAATTCCCAGCAATACCAATACTGTTCAGCCTCAGACTATCTACAGGGTTTGCTCCTGATGCTTGAAGAACAGCCATTAACTCTCCCCTACACAAGGGTGGCCCCTCTATAGACCCAGGTAATTCAGGACCCATCAGCCTCACCAGCCTTATATTCAAAGCCATGGAACATGTCATAGCAGAACTCATTTATACAAGACTTGGAGAGGTGTGGAACTGTGGCTTACTAGTTTTTCATCAAAAGGAAAGAGAATTATTTCAATTCTGCTTAATTATTTTAATATAGTGACCTGTGTGGTGAGTCTTCTTTGTACTTGTTTGCTTGTTTTAGTCAAAAATCTTATCTCTTTGCATTTTTAGCAAAACAACCAAGCAAGAGTGAATATACACAAACCAATTATCAAACACCTTAATTGACCCAAGATAGTTTTATCAATGGGGTCAAATACACTGCACATAATTTTTTTAATTGTAAATCATGTGGAGTAGTGTATTTGATTGGGTGTGATTGTGTTCCACCTAAATTCTATATTGGCCAGACCAAACGGCAGTTAAAAATTCGCATTCTAGAACACCTAGGTGACATTCACAATGTTAGAAATGATAGCCCAGTTTCCCAACATTTTAATCTAGTTCACAATGGTATCTCTGATTCATTATTCTTCTGTGCTCTGGCCAAACCTGAATTTCACTATAATGGAAGTTTTCTACAGAGTCTGTTAAAATTGGAAAGCAGATTCATTCTGAAATTCAGCACTTTAAAACCTAGGGGCATGAATTTAGAAGTTAATCTCACTATTTAACTTTATATTTTCTATTCAAAATTTGTATTTAAAAAAACTTCTTCTGGGTGTATGATCATATGCAGTATGAGATGTTTTGTATTAGAATTGTCATTTAATGCATATGTATTGAACTTGGTGTTAAAAGTTTGTATTTTTCATAGGATGTGCTTACATAGTTTTTGTCTCTTTAAATTTCTTGGGTCAATTAAGGTGTTTGATAATTACACTAATTGATTTTTTTATACTATATAAGGTGCAACTAGCAGTATTGCATTTATTCCTTTGAAGGCGTTTAGCCGAGGTGCCAGAATAAAGTGTTGCAGCTTTCTCCAATCTCTGTGTTGGTTTGTGTATACTCTTTGCATTTTTAGTCTGTTCTGGGACCTTAATCTTGCATTTTAAATTACAGATTTGCAGTAGTGGGAAGACTGTGTTTCTGCATTACTCTGTACTTCTATTTCTATAAGCAGAATTGTAAAAGTTTCTACTTGTATTTTAAACCCTGCTAGGCCACAGTCTTGTACCTTAATTCACAGTTGTGGCAGGACTCTGTACTACTACCAGATTTTGAGCCTTAGTCATTTCTTATTCCATTTTTCCATAAACAGTGTTACTGGTAAATTTCTGCATAGTGTGGTACCTTAAGCTGTAGTACAAGTTCAATAGTTAGGCAAGGCTCAAAAGACAAACCCACCTCCATAGGTATCACAAGGGATAAGAAACTAAGAGTAATGCTACTCAACGCCAGAAGTCTAAACCTCAAGATGCACGCACTCGAAACTCTCCTTAGCATGGAGAACATCGATATCTGTGCAGTAACAGAAACCTGGTTCAAGGCTCCCGAGAGCACCCCAGCACTACCAGATTAAACCTCATACCATGCTTTTCGGCCCCAAAACTTGGACCGAACCAGAAAAGGAGGGGGAGTATCAATATTCATCAAAGATACCCACACCTCCAGGTTGGTGGCACAACACGAAGCATCAGAGACTATCCGTGTGCAACTAACAGTGGGTAAAACTGCCTTCAGGTTTATAGCCTGCTACAGACCACCCTCCCAAACCCAGGAACCCCACTCGGCCTTCCTGAGAACACTGGAAAATATGAAGGTCTCTCCAAACACCATTATATTGGGCGACTTCAACTACCCAAACATAGACTGGGAGCATTACTCTAGCTCCAACACCCTAGCTCAAAGGTTCCTAGAATTTATAAACTCAAATGCTATGGAACAACTTGTTACCACTCCCACAAGAGGGGAAAACATACTGGACCTGATCATCACCAACATGGGGACTCTATGCTCCAGACCAGAAGTGTATCCCTCGCTGGTAAGATCAGACCATAAACTAATCTCACTGGATATTCACATCCCGACCCCACCCCCTGCCCAGAAAACCACAGTGAAAAACTTCTCTAAAGCAAATTTCACACTCCTCAAAACTGAGGTGGAATCCTTCAAAGCCCCCGGGCCTGTGGAAAATACAGCCCAGACCGCAGAATCCTTTATAAATGTATTCTATGAACACCTTCAGGAATGCATGGATCATGCAATCCCAAGTAAAACCAAGACCCAATCCTCCAAAGGCAGACGTCCTGTCTGGTGGACCCCAGCCATAAACAAACTATACAATAGAAGGAGGAAGCTACTACATGATAGAGCAAAATCCCAAAAAGGGAAGGCATCTCTGATCAGTGTTAGCAAAAAACTACGGGCATTCATAAAATCGTCTAAGGCCAGCTTCAAGAGAAAAAATGCACAGGACACTAAAGATAATCACAAGGCTTTCTTTAGTTATGTTAGGAACCTGGGTGGGAATTCCCAGATATGCTCAGAATTAGTCCAAAATGACAAAAAATACACCAAACCCACAGACATTGCCAATGTCCTAGCTGACAGGTTCAGTGCAAACTCCCCCCCCACCAAAAGGGCAAATATGTGTCCCAGCAGAGTGCTGCCCCCATGACATCTCAGATGCTCAGGTAAGAGCTGCTCTCTCCAAAGCAAAAAACACAGCATCAATGAGACCAGACGGTGTCCCAGGCTGCGTCCTACATGAATTCCAAGAAGAGCTAAACCCAAACATAAAACTACTGTTCAATCTCAGCCTTACCACAGGATATGTACCCAAAGAGTGGCATACAGCAACAGTGGTCCCTCTCCACAAAGGTGGTGCCTCAACAGATCCTGGAAACTATCGCCCCATAAGCCTGACTAGCTTGGTCTGCAAAGCTATGGAAAAGATCATCATGGACCTCATAAAAAAAGATATTGGGGACCTACAGACACTGGATCCTACCCAGTTCGGCTTTGTTAAGGGCAGATCCTGCCTCTTAAACCTGGTTGATTTCTTTGAAACAGTCACCAAAGCCATTGACGAGGGGAAGGTGGTCCACACAGCCTACCTGGACCTCGCAAAAGCCTTCGATACAATACGCTACTCGGGCATTATAGATAAGCTCACCAGCTTAAATATAAACCCCTATGTCACTAGATGGGTTGCAAACTGGCTCAAGGACAGAACCCACATGGTTAGAATTGCTGGAGCCATGTCAGACTCCAAACCAGTTACAAGTGGTGTCCCACAAGGCTCAGTCCTGGGACCTCTCCTGTTCGGTATATATTTCTCGGAGGTACAGGCCAACACGGAAGGACTGTGGCT
This sequence comes from Protopterus annectens, assembly GCF_019279795.1. Classification (NCBI taxonomy): domain Eukaryota; kingdom Metazoa; phylum Chordata; order Ceratodontiformes; family Protopteridae; genus Protopterus; species Protopterus annectens. The sequence continues at coordinate 1,559,454,341 of NC_056726.1, forward strand.
GACCAAGTTCGCAGATGACTGCAAACTGGGCGCTATAATTGACTCTTCAGCCGACACAAGCATCCTCCAAAAGGGCCTCATAGAAACAGACAACTAGTGCCAGAGCCATGGCCTCAAGCTAAACGCCAAGAAGTGTATAGTCATCTCCTTTGGCAAAAACAAAGTGCCCACAAATTACCACATAGGTGGTAATCCATTAAGTACAGAAGAAGTAATTAGGGACCTGGGGACCCAAGTTGATAGCAATCTCTCATTTGACAACCACGTGGCCAAAGTGGTTAGAAAAACATTTTATATAGCCCAACTAATCGTGAAGGGATTCACATCTAGATCAGGGAAGGTCATCGTGCCTCTTTACTCATTCCTCATCAGGCCCATAATTGAGTACAATGCCCCTTTTGGGATGTACCTTACCAGACACCTGCAGCAACTGGAAAGACCCCAAAAGTACCTCACCAAGAGGATCAAAGGGCTCAAACAGATGCCATATGCTGCCCGGTTAAAGAAACTCCAGCTCTACTCAGTGGCATACTGCCTGCTCAGAGGCAATCTGTGCCTGACATATAAAGCCATGTCCAACCCGGAATTAATGGACATGCTGCACCTCAGAAAATCCAAATCCCATCGAGCTACGCGCTCGAGAAACTTGAACCTCAGCACTGAAATAAATAGGACATGCTGGAGGGACAGATTCATAACCCAGAGGCTTTTCACTCTGGAATAAAATCCCAGTCCAGGTTAGGAAGAGTCCCTCATTGACTCTCTTCAAGAGGAATCTTGATGAGTGGATGGGGGATCGTAGGTTTACCCCGGGTATCACTTCTGTGTCACTGTTAGACAGAGGCACAGTATACTAACCTCGAAAAAGGGCATAGCAAAATTAGTTTAAAATGGGTGGCGAAAGCCAAACACACTCTGGCTAGGCTCATAAATGCCCTAGGGCAGATAGCCTAGTATGAACCTTTGAACCTAATAGTGAGAGAATTGCATCTGCTCCAGTTTGTGCTTCAGTGCTTTTATATTCTGCTTATCTTTCAGCTGCTTAAAGTTGCATTCAGTGTCTGCCCCATACCCCACTAACATGTTAAGCTAATGTTTCTAAAATAACTCCAATATTGGCTTTATTTGACTGAATGCCTCTCAAGCTAGCTTACTTGTTCCTCTCTACCTAGCCTGCTTAATTTTCCCCCAACCCTCCTACCCTTTTACTTTGGTGGTTTTATTAGGCCATTTCTCTGGCCTCCACCCCAATGGTAATCTGGTTTCCAACCCCCCCTCATTGCTATTGTCTGTTGTATAAGCTATTTATGTATTTTTCCCATCCTTTGTTTTCCATAAATCCACGATACTGAGTGCACAACCAGAAAACCAGTGTTGCTCATGAGTAAACCTCCTTCTTTATTACATATTGTCTCCTGCTCATTTTCCTAGAGCTGTGCAAAGCTGCGTGGAGCTCTAGCTTGCATTCTGGAAGTGTTTTACTTGCATCTAGTGCTATACAGGCAAAGTTAAGTACCTTTGATTGCTAAATTCCACTTGCTAAAGCTATTTTGAGTGGGCATTACCATTTCCTGCTTTTAGGTGTGCATTTACTGTATTTTTTTGTAAAACAATTGCTCTTCCTCTCACTGTTATTGATGTAAGACTGTATTGAAATCACCTTCTACAAAGGATTTCTACCTAGCTTTTTAATTGGTTTGTGGAAACATTCTACTTGTGGGTCTCTTCTACTGTGTTTTTACATTAGGAGGACTGGGTTTATTCATCTTGTGCGAGAAGGTGTATGCCTGGTCTGTCTGAGTTGGGAAATACACAAAACAACTCAAAGTGTAGTCATTTTATTGGCCAGAGGCATCATTAGTTAGTTTTCAGTTTTTTTCTGTGCTGCTATAAATTTTGCGCATTTGCATGGGTTAACCCTGTACAGTAACAAACACTTAGAAAGCAAATTTTCCCTATAGAATGGTCCATTAGGATGTCAAAGGACCCAGAAGTCTCTATTCAGTGTCCTATAGATTGCTGAGAGATGATCTCTGCCTGGCTTACATGGCATCCACAAGCCATGTGAATCTCCTGCATATTAGTAAGTCATATGGCACCAGAAATACAAGGTCTAGGGACCTGAATTTTGCCTGTAACTTAAAGAGAGCATGCTGTAAATGCAGATATGTGTCCCAGAGACTTCCCCTCCTATGGAACAGGCTTTTCATCCATGTGAAGTTGAGTTTGTCTATTACCCAATTTAAGTACTAACTGGTTTTATGCCAGCCAAGCTACCTTGTAACTCTGGAAACTATTCACTTGCATATACATTAAATAACCTTGTTATCTACACTAGTCAAATTATTTCTTTGTAATTCTCAAATGAATATGCTAAAAAATGTTTTATTTTGTATTTCAGGCCAAAATATTTTTTTTGTATTTCTCTAATGTAAATCAAATGACCACTGTACTTTTGCTTTGGAAAATGTTCTATCATAAATGTTATTGATTGTACTAATTTGTGGGGCTTTTCTCACCGGGCCTCTATTGAAAATGGGTTCCTGACCCAGTTGAACTATCCTGGTCAACAAATGCCAAATAAAATAAATAAATAAATGAATAAATAAATAAAGTGCAATCTAGACCAGTGGTGGGGAATAGTATATTTACACCAGGCCTGGCTTATAAATGCCTGGCACTTAATGTCTTATTGGGATAGAGAACATCATAGTTCTTTCAGTAAAACTTGGCATGGCTTAGAAAGCCCCGCCTAGTAACAACCTATGAATCTATAAAACTCTACCCTGTAAAGCAGCAATATAGAGGAAACACCTTGCATGCCAACGAGCTTAGATTAGTTAGTTGGGCATCAAGTGGCAATACCTACAGATTTAGTACAATTCAGTATTGTGCAAACATTAAAGTTAGTAGAAATTAGTACTGATTAGCATAATCTGCCCCAATAAAGCACCCTTATTAGTCTGCAGCAAAAGACTGGACAGTATGGATATACAACTTCCTAATTTCTCTGTAGCCATCTTGGTAGATGTAGCCATCTTGAGAAAATGAAGATATTGTCTCAAGTTTAACAACAACCACTTAATCCTTAAAGAAACAGATTTTTTGTGTCTTTCGGCTTTTCCCGGTTAGTGGTCGCCACAGCAGAACTCCGGTCCGCTAATGATTGGCAGTAGACTTTCACATGCTGGCTTGCCGGGCCTAATGCACAACCTTCAACGAAGGAATGCCCATTCACGCATGCCGACACACAGAAGACACTCTAACTGAGAATCGAACGGGCAACGTTTAACTGTGAGGCGACAACGCTACCACAGCACCACCACTGTGGGCCTAATCCTTAAAGAAACAGATACAGTATGCAAAAGGTGTACTCACACAATGACACTGAAGGCCAAACTCTCACATACAACTGCACATCAGGTTGTCAAACCTACACACAATACACCCACCTCACATGGCAAACAACACACACACACAGACTAATGTATGTGGAGGCACTTAAAAGCAATTTTCCTAAACAACAAAATTCACCTAGACCACCTACTGTCAAAGCTGTGCCTCAGCAAGCCCAAAAGCACTCAGAAAAACCAACACATAACATCACACATAGTTTCACTGGTTTACTATCATTTTACTGAAGTGCACTTGGTCAAATCCACTTTGTGTGAAGTCTGAAACTCAAACATCGAAAATGTCGAACTACGATATTTCAGGCATACAAATCTCACCCCTATCTCGACCCATGTTAACACTTATTCCTAGGTCAAATTTGATACGTACTTCAGCTATATCGGAATTTGGCAATGTCACTTTTCATGGAAGTGAATCAATGATATGATCATTCGACTGAGGGCACTTAAGTAAAATGATAGCAAACCACTGTCACTCTCAGTGGAGCTCCAAACAGTAAGACCCTAAGGCAAGTAAACTAACTTCCCAGGACTCTTATCATAGGTGCTCCATTTTAACATATACTTATGTTGCTCTTACCAGGCCAAGCAAGAAGACGATAACTGTTGGTCACTTATCTGTAGCCAGAATCCACCATATAAAGCACTCATTCAAGTCACTACACCACAGATACCAGTATGACTCTATTATAGTCCATGTAGGTGTAAATTACCTAAGATGTACCTCCCTGGACTATATGAAGAGAGGCATTAGTGAGATTTCAGACTGTGTGTCTCAGGCTAGTATGAGCGTAACATTGAGCAGCATATTACCCTCACCGAGCATGATGCCACAGTATAAGCAAAAAATGATTGACTTCAACAACTGGCTGTCTTTCTGGTGTCATTCTAAGGGGATCCAGTATTTTTCAGCTTGGGAGGAGATGGTTCACAGACCACATTGCTTTGCCAAAGATGGTCTGCTCCTTTCACCTCTTGGCTTTCAATTCTGGCTAAAGCTTATTCTACCTTCATAGCACTTTTTTTAGGAAATGCCAAATTGACAGACCTACTGATATAGCAAAATCAACTCAAATGAACTTCAAGGTGTTACTGCTCAATGCCAGGAATCTAAAAAAAAAAAAATCACTCCCTCCAAACCCATATAGACATCTGTGCAGTTACCAAGACATAGTTTAAAGCAGCAGACAGTGCCCGGGCAGTTGCAGGTTTCACTTTCTTCCACACTTCTAGCCCAGTAGCTGCACAGACAAGGACTAAGGGTGGTGTCTCAATATATGTCAATAACAAGCATACCTCTAGGGTGGTCAAAGAGGATGATGTGCTGCAGTTCCACCACATGCAGGTCAACATAGACAAAATCCTGTAGCATAGCCTAGCCAGCTATAGGTCACCATCTATGTCCTAAGAAGATCAAAATGCATACTTGGACCTGCTGGAAACCCTTACCATCCAGCCAAACACCCTAATCATGGGAGACTTTAACCACTCCTTTATAGACTGACAATCCTACATGATTTCAAATCTATAGGCACAGAGATTCATGTACTTCAAAAATGCAAACACTTTTGACCAAACAGTGAATATGCTCACAGGAGGCTTCAACCTGCTGCACCTCGTGATCTCAAAAATGGGAGAATGCTGCACCCCCCCATGTCTCTTCCTCCCTGGTAAGGTCCAACAATAAAGCTGTCCCCTTTGGAATCAAAATCAACTAAATAATCCCATTAAAACCAGTAACAGTTAGGAACTACTCCAACATAAATGACCTTTTATTAAGTGATGGTTTGTCAAAATTCAATGCCCCTCCAAACTCCAAGCAAACAGCAGTTTATGCTAAATTGTTCTTAGAAACTCTGTACAATGAAATCAATGGCTGCATTGAGACTGCTGTACCTACCAGAAGTAATCCCAGGACTACCCTAGAAATAAACCACCCTGATTGCATCCCAAATTAAACAGGATATATATATAACAAAAGAAAAATAAATTATGGCAAAAATCAGGAAGGGTAAAGATAAAATCTCTCTATCAAATTAAATAGACAATTAAGAGGGATAATTAGGTAAAGCAAAGCCAACTTTCAGGTTAAGATAGCCTCCCAGGTGAAAGATAACCATAAGGTCTTCTTCTGCTATGTCAGAAACCTCAAGGGCAGCACAATGCAATGTGCAAACTGACGGTTAATGGTGCGTCAGATACTGAGCTTAATAATATAGTGAACCTGTTAGTGGGCAAATTTGTTTCCAACTTTACCCCTGTCTTACCTCCAACCATCCCCCTAAAATACCCTCAAACATAACCCTCCAACTATAACTAGGGAACATGTGCTGTCTGCGCTCACTAAAGCCAAGAACACAGCCTCCATGGGCACCCATAAAATTCCAGGATGCCCCCTGAACAGTCTAAAATATGACTTATTAGAACCCCTGGAGTCATTATTTAACTTTAGTCTTAAAGCGGGGTTTTGTGTCATGTGAATTGTGAATGGAGGACTGCGAAGGTCATCTCCCTTTAAAAGGGAGGGCCTTCAACTGATCCTAGAGACTACAGACCCATTAATCTGACTGGTCTTATTTTTAAGCATGGAAAGAATTGTCATGGGAATTATCAGCAAGGACATAGGAGATCTCTAAACACTAGATCCATCCCAGTTTGACTTTGTCAAAGGAAAGGCATGCTTACTGAATCTGGTGGACTTATTTGAACTGAGGCAATGGATGAGGGGAAAACTGTGCATACTGCCTTTCTAGAGCTGGCTAAAGCATGTTATACAATATCCACTTGGGCATTGCTAGCAGACTTACAGAATTAGGTATAAACCACTTAACAATACACTGGTAACTAGTTGGCTCACTGATATGACTCAGGAGGTCAGAATCAGTGATACCACCTCTACAAAGAGGCAGGTCACCAGTTGAATCTCCCAAGGCTCTCTGCTAGACCCACTCCTCTTTGACATCTACTTCTCAGATGTCAAAGCCAATGTCAAAAGCCTCTGGCTAACCAAGTTTGCAAATGACTGCAAACTGGGAGCAGTCCTTGAATCCCTCTCAAGATGCAAACACCCTTCAGGAAAGGTCTAATGCAGGTAAATGCTTAGTGCCAAAACATTTGTGTGAACCATAACGATATAATATGATTTTGCCAAATGTCTCAGGATGCAGCCATTGGAAGTCAAACAGTACAAACTTCCAAAGCTCGATTGTAGGTAATGAATATGGAGATAATGTTCTTTGGAGAGTACTTACTCATTCTGTTCTGATCCAAATTGAGTTTGTGTTCCAGTTCCTTAAGCTGGCATTATCTTTCTGAAGGAAATTGTAATCTTGAATTCTGAAGATGAACGGGGAGCATAGAAGGAGTAGGAATATAGGAACATTTCTTGAGAAAGTGAGGGAATAGTGGCAAGTGAGATTAGAGCCCCAGCCCCAAATCTGGGCAGGCACTGTTAGTACACCTTCATGGCTGTAGACTGAGGCACTGTCACACCATTGTAGCAGAGTATCCATTCCTACCAAGCAGTGATCTCAATGGACATAAAAACACTACTGAATATCTGGGCAATTTCAGCAGCCAGAACTGGTACCTGTGACCACACTTGCTGGTGAGAGCATAGGCAGGTACACTATATCGCCTATTGCCAGAAAAATTCATCAATAATTCTGATGAAATGAACTCACTGCTAGGTAGTGCAATCATCAGGGATACATTACGTGAAGCAGTACTTTCTCCAAGTTTTGCACAAGATGGCTGCCATGCACCTAATTCCACATGAAACTCGTGACACTTCATCAGCAACTCGACAAAAACCTAAGGGAAGCACAGCTAGTGAAATGCTTGCAAGAAATCCATGCAGTCACTTTAGGCAGAAGAGTGTAACATTTCCCTCCCTGAATACTGTCGCTAACTAGTGGGCTCTGAAGCTGGGAAAATCTGCAACAATGCCCAGGAAGACATATGGGGATTTATATTAACTACTCTAAAGACAATTATTATCTAACTGCTAGGTAAACTGAAAAGACTTAGCAGATAATGAAAAAAATGTGAGTTTTCAATTAGCAGCCAACAAACACTTAGCATTAAATGCAATTAAGAATGAGTAATGTTTTTCATGACTTTATTTGCATGGATAGTAAGGTTAAGAAGTGAAATGGAATGGAATGCAATTCATTCATTCTGTCTGTATAATTTCAGGTTGCAGTTGAAGTTTTGTTTACTGTGTAAACATTAAAGACCTGTTTATGGTAAGTCATCAGTACTGTTGCACAACAATGGTTTCAGTGATTTGTTTATGTATTTATAATAAAGCTACTTTAAACCTGTTAGAGTGGTGACAATTAATGCAAATGAGGTATTTGTGTATCTTCCTGCAATATTTTTCTGTGTCAAATCATAATGATTGTTAGGGACCAGGTCGTGTCTAGGTGCCTGTCTCAAAGGGAAGAAACAATGTTTAAAGTCATCTGAATATGACACTGTCTGACACTGGTTTATAATTCCTTTTCTTCTATTTACAACTATTTTTTTTTAAATAAAAGCAATAAATCGTATTGATACGCTTAGTAAAAAGCAACATACAGGTAAGCCAAGACATATTAATAAGTATATAAAAAACACCTGGTTCCCATAACATTCATCACCAGGTACTATGAGTTTTCAGTTAAATGCTAAGGAACTGTTCAAACACTATCGCATACCACAAAGTTTGATGGGAGTCTAATAGCTGTAAATGCCCATTTTATTTACATTTCATATTTCATATTCTATGTATCTGTTGTAAGCCGCGGTGGTGCAGCGGTAGCATTGTCACCTCACAGCAAGAGGTTCTCCCATTCGATTCTTGGCTGGACCACCTTCTGTGTGGAGTCTGCATGTCCTCCTCGTGGTTGAGTGACGTTCGAAAAACATGCATGAACGGTGTGCCTTTGTTGAAGGTTGGGCGTCGGGCTGTCATCTCGGCACCATAAAAATCTACTGACAATTATTAGCGGACCGGAGTTCCGCTGTGGCGACCCCTAACTGGGAAAAGCCAAAAGAAGAACAGCATTCTATGTATCTGTTGCCTTCAGCATCTTGAGGCATCCTTTTAATTGTAGGTGTCCATCATTACTTCCCCTTTAATCTTTACCCAAATGCTTACATCTAATTTAGCCATTTGTTTATAGATCTAAGCCATGAATGCTATTCCTTTTGTCGTCTCCAGTTCTCCCTCTACATTTAATGTTGTTTTCTTTTTTACATTACTAATGATATCTTTTTTCCCATTAATAAATAGAAAGGGACTCTCTTTTTTAAAAATAACTACTTCTTGGTGAGACAGTTTTCTTGAAACACAGCTAGTAAGTCAGCTAAGGCAGGGCAACAGAAATTCAACAGAATATAGCAACACAATCAACATACAGGGCCATGTCATTTATATTTTAAGAATAGCTGTGCATAATGCAAATCAATGAGAGATGAGCCCCAATGTGGCCTCTTCATTCATGCCTTCTAACGGTGGTCAAAGTTTGAAATAACACTCTGTCTACTAACCAGTGTATATAGGTTTTACTCATTTCCCTACCCCATGTGTTGACCAGTAAGTCCCAAACAGTGAACATTTCTTTTGCAGGGCTGACCAACCTAGTATTAGAACACCATACAGAAAAAAGAAAACTAAAAGGTTACAAAATGTACAACAATAAGACAACAAAAGAAATGAACATCATACATATTACATAAAGGTATTAAAAGAATATGCCATACAGACCTGCGTGTTGTTTAACAGATGTATACAAACAGTGAAGCAATGAAATACAGAATGTTCTGTAGCATAAAGTGTTCTTAAATAGCCTCAAGAAAGAGTACATGTAGCCTGCAATGCACCATAAGTAAATATTTAGTTCTAATCTTTACAAATGTTTACTGGAAGATTGCAACACCAGCTGTGTATTAGATGGAACTGGTTTTGCAGTATAATATCATCACTTTGAATGAGGTGCATGATGGGTCATCAGGCCTGTTTTGTGACTGTATATCAGAGAAGAGGAGGGAATTATACAAGTTATATATGGGGAAATAATATAAGGTACTTTTTGGAATTTTGATCTGGTACCAAAAAAATTAAAAAAATAAATAAAATCATAGCGATTTCTGATCTCCAAACATAAAAGTTAGTATTTTCATGTTTGGAGACTCTGTCATCTGGTTGAAAAAAGTAGATATTTAAATGACACTTCTGCTTTAAACATGAAAGAAGTGAAAGCAGAGAAATGCTTTTCCTGTTTCTCCAAGGTACAGTGCTGCAGCTTCCTTTGTGGGTGGTCTGGGGACAAAAATGATTCAGCTTTTTCAGCTTTTCAGCTGTGGATATCTGTTTTTGGTCAAGTGCCATTGGGACATTTGATTTTCTGTCAGATACCCTAAATTTGTACTGTCGACCTTCAGGGGCTGTATATACTTATAACAACTAATGCTGTAGGAACTATCAAGCAGACGCAAATGATAAAGAAATGATTCCTTAATTACAACTGATCAAAAACACATCTAATCTAAGCTGCTGCTCTTCTTATGAATAACAGTTTCTGCTAGGGGTGGCTTTACCCTTCACATCCACTTGGGCCACACACTGTGGAGAAAAAAGAAAAAAATTAATACGGTGCACAGTAACCTTCTGCAAACAGCAATGCCACACTGCATACATTATAACAGTAAAACCTTTGAGGACTACTAACATAGTAAGTTCAACAAACTGTAGTCAGGAATTTAGAACCTTACCAAATAAATTACTCTTGTTGATTGACGGAGATGCCGGTTATGGAGCTACAGCATTTGGCCTGGTTTATAAGATCCGCAGAAGTAACTTACAGTATATACATGCCATGTTTAATATAGCTAATCGGCTATTGTGAAGTGTGGTGAGGTAACTGGAAAAATATCTTAAGAAAGCACTAATAAGATTTAAAGCCTGGAGACTCTGGAAAAAACATTTCAGATTTACTTCTATGGAGTCTGGGAAAATCCATTCTAAATCACCTCTTAGAGCTGTTGGCCCTAATGTATTAGCTCAGAACGACACTTTCTGTTTTAACTAAACAGGACTGTTTGGGACAGGCAATATATTTATTCATGCATATATTTCAATGTCAGTTAATGTTAGCATTCCATGAGAAAGCTGTAGCTATTAACTGCAAATGTTTTGCAGATCTCTCAAGTCTGATTTTGACTTTGAGAAAAATTATTGATCCAAAATTTTTCATCATGCCGATAGAAGTAGAATTTTTTTTCACTTAAAGAGTGTCAAGAATATTACTATAACCTATTTTGGAAGACAACATTTCCATGGTATATAATACTTATCCCTTTTTAGTCCAACCAGTTATTTTACAGACCAGTAATTAAGTCATCATTATGTTTTCATCAGTCACAACTGTTGTCGCCATTAATTGCATTGCCTATCAAAAGTACTTTTGTTGTTGTTATTATTATTATTATTATTATTATAAAGAAAGCAGCAAACACATGCTTTTTAAATTTTTTAACATGTTTCTTGAGTAGGTTTACGGGGCCAGCTGTCCCTTTTCAAGGGCAACCTAGGACAACTGCTTGGTTAAGTGACTAGCTTAGTCATATACGAGGCAAGTGAAGGTGGAAAGAATCAAACTCTGTACCCTGGGAACACGAAACAACTCATTATCAATGTAGAATGTTAGTCCTCTGCAATGACTGCCATCGTTTAAATGAAAATAACAGTTGAAGAGAACATGAAAAAACTTCTAGTTGAATGTACTTTCATATTTATCTGTGCTGGAATGAGAAAGCATTTTTCTATATTGTTGATGGGTTTTTTTAGCTCTTTTTGCAATGTTAATTTAAAATTACTTTGAAATAAATCAAGAAAAAATTGCAGCACAGTTATGATGCATAAGTATCCACCATTAAATTAGTTTCCATAAAACATATAACACCAGTGAATGAGCTATAGATCTAAAACAAAGGGAAAAACAACACCATTAAATAGAATCAATACATTTGGAAGCAGAAACTGGTAAAAAAGAATTATTGGTTATCATTAGGTAGGGCGATGAACAGAGAAGTAACCAAGCCTTGAAGACCAGGTAGTTACCTTGGCTCTATTATTTGGTGCTGTTTGCTTCTTGAAAGTTAAAAACTTTGTAAATCTGTGCTATACAAGCAAAACTAAACCCAAATATGCGGAGGCCCTTAACATTAACCTGCCCAAGCAACAAGGACCTCCGAAGCTGAAACTCAAACAAACACCAGTCACAACCAAAGGGACACATAGCTCACAACACCAGTGTGCCACCCAACAGCCCCTAAGGCAAGACAACGTACCCAACACTTTAGTCATAGGTGACTCTATAGTCAGGCACACTGATGTCCCACTCACCAGGCTGAGCAAAGAGAAAACTACAGTCAGCTACCTGTCGGGTGCCAGGATCCACCACATAATGCATGCACTCAAGTCACTCCACAACAAGTACAAATATGACTCTGTCATTGTCCATGCTGGAATGAATGACTTGAGATGTACCTCTCTGGACAACATGAAAAGAGACATGGAAGAGCTCTCGGATCATGTGGCCCAGGCAGGTATGACCCTAGCCTTCAGTAGCATTCTGCCTTCGCCCAGAATTATACCACAGTATAAGGACAAAATGATTCACTTCAACAACTGGCTAAGCTTCTGGTGTCATTCAAAGGGGATCCAGTATCTGTCTGCCTGGGACGACATGATCGACAAACCACGATGCTTTGCCAGAGATGGTATGCACCTGTTGCCCTTGGGATTCAGGTTACTGGCTAAACCTCTTGCCACCCCTATAGTGCCTTTTTAGGCAAGGTTCAAAAGACAAAACCACCACCGTAACAGATATAAGCATGCAAAATCAGAAGGTAATGCTACTCAATGCTAGAAGTCTAAACCTCAAAATACACTCTCTCGAGGCACTCCTAAAAATGGAAAACATCGATATCTGTGCAGTAACTGAGACCTGGTTCAAGACTCCAGAGAGCACCCCTGAAATACCAGGCTACAGTTCTAACCACACTTTTCGGCCACCAAACCAAGACCAAAACACTAAAGGTGGAGGAGTGTCCATATTCACCAAGGATATTCACACCTCCAGGCTAGTTGCCCAACACAATGCAAATTCTCCAGGTGCAACTAACACTAGGTAAGACTGCAATCCAAATTGTAGCTTGCTACAGATCCCCCACCATGCCCCAAGATTCTCACTACACCTTTCTAAACATACTGAAAAATATTAAGATACAACCAAACACCCTAATACTGGGTGATTTCAACTACCCTGCCATTAACTGGGAAAACTACTCGGGTACCAACACCTTTTCCCAACAATTCTTGGAATTTATAAATTCTAATGCCCTGGATCAACTAATCCATTGCCCCACCATGGGCTCCAATATCCTAGACATGGTCATTACCAACATGGGAGATAGATGCTCCACACCAGTGGTCACCCCCTCATTGGTCAGGTCTGACCATAAGCAAATCACCCTTGACATACACATCCAACCCCCACCCCCCAGTAAGGAAACCTCTGTAAAAAAAATCTCCAAAGCCAACTTCATGCTACTTAAGTCAGAAGTGACAAACTTCATGGCACCCATGCAGACGGGAGCTGAAAGTTCAACTGCTGAATCCTACACTAAGGCACTGTACGAGCACATCCACTCATGCATGAATCGTGCCATCCCAAATAGAACCAAGATGCTCTCCTCCAAAAAAAGGAAGCCAATCTAGTGGTCCCCTGCCATAAACAAACTATACAACAGAAGGAATAAACTGTTGCAGAAAAGAGGAAAATCCCAGGATGCAAAAAACTCCCTTACCAGCCTCAGTAAGAAGCTGAGATCCCTCATAAAATCCTCCAAAGCTAGTTACGAAAATAAAATTGACAGAGATTCCAAAGACAACCACAAGGCATTCTAGTTATGTCGAGAATCGAAATGGCAATGCTCAGATCTCCTCTGAGCTACAACAGAATGGCATTAAATATACTGATACCAAGGATATTGCCAATATCCTGGCAGATCGATTTAGTGCCAACTTCACCACCCTCTCACCCCCTAAAGGGCCCATCTTAATACCAAAAGATTGCCAAATTCATGAAATCACGGCCACATGGGTAGAAACCGCACTCTCCAAAGCTAAGAATACAGCATCCATGGGACTAGATGACATCTCAGGCTGTGTACTACATGAACTAGAAAATGAACTGGCACCTCACCTAAGTGTCATGTTTAATCATAGCCTCACTTCAGGCTTCATGCCCACTGAGTGGCCCACAACTACAGTTGTCCCACTCCACAAGGAGGGGATCCACCTTGGATCCTGGGAACTACAGTCCCATCAGTCTGACGAGCCTGATCTGCAATGGCAAGGAATGTATTATCATGGAACTTATAAACAAAGACATTGACAAACTTCAAACACTGGACCCCACCCAGTTTGAGTTTGTGAAGGGCCGATCTTGTCTCCTGAACCTGATTGACTTCTTCGAATCAGGCTCCAGAGCTGTGGACGATGGTAAGGCGGTCCACACAGCCTATCTGGACCTCGCCAAGGCCTTCAACACCATCCCCCACTCTGGAATCACAGATAAACTTACTAAGCTGGGCATAAATCCCTACGTCACTTGATAGGTTGCCAACTGGCTTACTGACAGAACCCAGACTGTAAAAGTAGCTGACTCCAAATCCAGCTCCAGACAAGAGACAAGTGGAGTACCTCAGGGTTCAGTCCTGGGACCGCTCTTGTTTGGCATCTACTTCTCTGAAGTACAGGCTAACACTAAGGGACTCTGGCTAACAAAGTTTGCAGATGACTGCAAACTGGGAACCATTACTGAATCCCCAAATGATGTGGATATTCTACAAAAGG